>NW_021620966.1:5316278-5420920 GCF_004785775.1 Grammomys surdaster | reverse complement strand
AGAAGGGAAGTGGAATTCCGGAGGGGCGGGGTTTGGGTAGCTGCTGTCTAGGAGAGTTTTCATAATTCATATTTTGGAATTGTAGTCATCAAGGTGATAGTATTGGGAAGTAGGCTTTTGTTAAAAAAGAAAAAAAAAAACGAGTCTCAGAAGTGGAATTTCATGTGGAGAATGATATCTCTTATGAAAGATACTACAGGTGTTTTTTAACTCTTACACATTCTGAAAAAAAAAGTACACTGAGAAATGATCTTTGTATAAATAAGTAAATGGGTTTCTTTTAGATGCAACATTTCCAATTATTTGAGCAAGACCAACTAAGTCCTCAAAATTATGAGAAATAACATTTTATTGTTTATAATACAAACCACAATCAGTTTACAATAAGAATTGAAGTGGGAAAGACATAACTCACATTGTAGATATCATGAACAGCATTTATTTGCATACTGGAATATTGTCTTATGTTATTTTAGTCTAACCTAGCAATAATTATGAGGTAAAAGTCCATGAGAGTAAATTTGATATGACTAATGTGAATAATTTTCATTTAGAAAAAATAAATATGCATAAAGAGTAATTCCACAGTGTTGTTCTGGGAAAATAAATACAGGGTATTCATTAGAAAGAGGATAAAGGAGCTTGGTAGACTCCTGAAAACATTTTACAGCATAATTTAAGTTGTGCAAAATAGAGTATTTTGGATCTAAGAACTTGATTCTCACAGACTGTTATGGCTGTTCTTAATGGTCAACTTGACTATATCTGGAATCAACTAAATCCAGCTGAGACATCCAACTTCATGGAGGAGGAACTACTGGATTCTGGAACTTTCCATTCATATCTAGTTAATGTTAGATTAGCTAGACCAAAGCCTTTAAATCATACTAATAAATCCTCTTTCTATAATAATATAGAAAGAGTCACTCTATAAATTATGTTACTCTAGGGAAACCTCACTAATTCAGACATGGATTTTGCACAATTTAACAAAATTGTTTTAGTTTTTATTCTGGAATAATTTTTCAAGAATTAGGCATTGTTTAATACAATAAGAAGAATTCCGACTTACTCTTTCTTCGGGAAGCTAATGTCACAACAAAACAAAGTAAAACAAAGAAAAAATATCCACAGCCATTAGTTTGAAAACACATATCTGACAATAATGAGGCCTGACTTCTTCATTTACAGATGCAAGCTGATGAGACCAACCAAATCCTCATTCCACTGCCCAGAGTTAGTTTTTAGGCAATGGATCAAAATAAACTCACTGAACTTTCAGATTTAAAGAAAAATAAATGGTTGTGTGTAAGAAAAGACAAATATATGTTATTTTTAGACTATATACTAGGATAGAAATATAGAAAAAAATACTCTCATCAGGTGGAAGTTGAAGTCTGTTTTATGTATACTTACTAGGAAAGCATCCAAATCCATCAAAGTATCAAAATAAGAGAATCAGAGATCAACACTTATATGGGTTTGGGAATATACTACTACTAAGCCAAGTATATTTGTGTTGTGCAGAATGTTACACAATTATTTAAACGTTTACTCACTCAGTAGTTTGAAAAATAGAAGGTGAACTATTTCAAGGACTTCCAAGAGACAACAACATTAAATGACATGCATCAGATGCCAGGTTCCGTATGGGTGTGGAAGGATGGTGTAGCATGGTTCTCACCCCTGGAGCTGAGCCAACAGGGCTTGTGGCTTCTAGATTGCTGTTGACTGCTATAGGTATAAGGCTTGTTTGCATAACAATGTATACATTGTACTTTATGTTTCTCTTTGGTAAATATTCTCCCTATCATGGTTATCTGGAAATATTTTCCTTGCTAAGGTTAATGACTCTATGATAATCAGAAACAACATATATTTGTCTTTTCTTACACCACCATTTATTTCTCTCTAAATCTGAAAGTTTTAGGAATCAAGAATATGTCTGATGTTCACAGGTAGCTGTGAACTTCAGGACAGTTCTTTAGGCTGTGAGAAAGAACTCTGAGGAGAAGGTGAGGAAGACCTTCGAACACCTAGGCACAGGGGAAACGTTCCTGAACAGAACACCAGTGGCTTATGCTGTAAAATCAAGAATGGACAAATGGGACCTCATAAAATTGCAAAGATTCTGTAAGGTGAAGGACACTGTCAATAGGAAAAAAATGGCAACCAAGAGATTGGGAAAAGATCTTTACCAATCCTACATCCAATAGAGGGTTAATATCAAATATATACAAAGAACTCAATAAATTAGACTTCAGACAACCAAATAACACTATTAAAAAATGAGATACAGAGCTAAACAATGAAACTCGAATGGCCGAGAAACATCTAAAGAAGTCTTCAATATCCTTAGTAATCAGGTAAATGCCAGTCAAAACTACCCTGAGATTCCACCTCACACCAGTCAGAGTGGCCAAGATCAAAAACTCAGGGGATAGCAGATGCTGGTGAGGATTTGGAGAAAGAGGAGCATTCCCCCATTGTTGGTGGGATTGCAAGCTGGTACAATCACTCTGGAAATCAGTCTGGCAGTTACTCAGAAAATTGGACATAGCATTACCTGAGGACCAAGTTATACCACTACTTGGCATATACCTAGAAGATGCTCCAATATATTACAAGGACACATGCTCTACTATGTTCATAGCAGCCTTATTTATAATAGCCAGAAGCTGGAAAGAACCCATATATCCTTCAACAGAGGAATGGATAAAGAAGATGTGGTACATTTACAGAATGGAATATTCCTCGGTTATTAAAATCAACAAATTCAAGAAATTGTTAGGTAAATGGATGGAAGTAGAAAACATCAATTCAATCACAAATGAACACACATGGTATACACTCACTAACAATTGAATATTAGCCCAAAAGCTTGCAATATCCAAGATACAGACCACATGAAGCTCATGAACAAGGAAGACCAAAGTGTGGGTGCTTTGGCCCTTCTTAGAAGGAGTAACAAAATACTCATGGGAGCAAATATGGAGGCAAAACATGGGACAGAAACTGAAGGAGGGGCTGTCCAGAGACTGTTCTACCTCTGTATCCATCCCTTGTGCATTCACCAAAGGTAGACACTGATGTGGATGCCAGGAAGTGCATGTTGACAGGAGCCTGATATAGCTGTCTCCTTAGAAGTCTGCCAGAGCGTGAAATATACAGAGGCTGAAGCTCACAACTAATCATTGAGCTGATCATGGGGTTCCCAATGGAGGAGTGAGAGAGAAGACTGAAGGAGCTGAAAGGGTTCGAGGCTCCATGAAGAGAACAACAATACCAACCAACCAGAACTCCCAGTGTCTAAACCACCAGTCTAGGAGCACATAGGGAGGGGCCCATGGCTCCAGTTGTATATGTAGGGGAGTATGACAGTGTCAGGCATAGGTGGGTGAGGAAGTTCTTGGTCCAGTGAAGGCTGGATGCCCAAGTGTGGGAGACTGGAATATACAGGCTTTTGATTTGAATCTGGAGGAATAGTGGCCATGAAAAGTACAGGCCTAGTTATGGTGGTATGTGCATTTAATTCCAGCATTCAGGAGACAGAGCCATGCAGATATCTGTGTTCATGTTTTATCTACAGAGTAAGTTTCATGACAGCCAAGCTTAGGGAATGAAGGAGCTGGAAAACAGAAAGCTGATCATGATATAGTAGAATAATGGCCAGGTTCCAGCTCCAGCAAGCAGAGAACTTGGCAACTTCATCCATGTGGCTCTATCTTTATAATCAAGGAGCTAAGTTCATACAATGCTGACTTGTGAGATAATCACAAGGGGACCTGGTGTAATAATTGAACTTGTAGGCAATTCATAGGAAAGTAGCTTATACAAAATAAAAGACTAGGCTTTGGTCTATAAGGAAGAGCTATCTTGAGTAGAGAGCTATCTTGAGCAGAACACAGAGTTGTCAGTTTGCATCAATACATCACTGATTTTGAGTCATTCATCCACCACTCCCAAACACCCTTTTCTCAGGACCCTTTCCCAAGTTGAGACAGGTACTCAGCAATGAGAACATTGAAAATCCACTAAAGGAAATTTATGTCAACATGTTTACACTGTTTGGCTTCCAAGAAACATAATAAATAACCTCAAGAGGGATCATTAAAATTTGGCCCATAAGGAATGTAAAATCTTTTCTATGAGCTGAATTATATATTGGAATTTTGAGTCAATGCTTTTAACATGCACATTAAAAATAAATTGATGTGCAGGAAAAATAGAAGCAAACCCAAGATATGGTAATTATGCCAAGGGAATATTAAAAGACCCAAATTAAGCTATTATAAACACAAATATATAAGCCAGTAGATATAGTCATCAATTTATAGCATTGTGTTGAAAATCATAAAGGTAAATTTGTGTAAAATAATGAACAGAAATTTTAAAATAGCTTAAAAAAATAAAGAAAGCAATTCAATAATCTTTAGGATCTCAAAATGGAATAAGATGAGCATAACTCTAACCCCCAACTGTGAAGTATATATATATGAAAAATTAAATTTAATGAAAATAAGAATCACATTTATGAAACTTAATGGTGTATAAACAAAAAAGAATGGAAGAAGAAATATACAATCTATAGATTAATTAATTACCTCAAACTTATATCTAAAAGAAAAATATAAAAAAGGCAGATTAAGACACATATACTCCACAAAGGAACAAAGATAAGAGAGAGGAATATATTTCTCTCAAGCATGATACAAATCTTAAAAAAGAGGAACACTAGAATTAAATGTGTAAAAAAAATGAAAATCCTGTTATATAGACCTCCATGCCGAATGAATGAATGTTCATAAATAATTCCAAGTTTGTGTTTGTAAATATGTGCATATACACATAAATATATGTTCTTGTGTATATATATATATACATATACATATATATGTACATGTACATTCATACATATATATATATGAAAATGCTTTTCACCAATTCAGGGCAAAATGGGTTTGAAACTACACAGCATGAAGAAAAATGCACACAGTTACAAATATGTTTCTGCATAAATAGAAAACAAGAATTTATCATTCATAAAAATAAGTTTGTTCCTTATTTAAATCTTTTAGCCAGGTCACCTTTGAAATAGTAAACAATTATGTTAAATAGAAGCAATATATAATAACATTCATAAAACTGCATATTTAAAACTCACACAAACCATGGGAATATACTAGGAGAGGGAAGTCTTGCATTACATATGAAATGTATAAAAAAATCATTTACATGAGGATTGTGAATATGTCACAGATGCTTAAATTAACATCTAGTTAGCCAATAAAATCAGAAAATGATAACAAACACACAATGTTTCCAAACTAATAAAAAATGTGATGAAAGCATTAGTATTTATTTAAAGATAGAAATAGGCACAACAACAACTTATAGCATAAATAGTATTGTAGTGGTTTAAATAATCATGTGCAAATGGTCTATGCCATAATTAAAATGGAATAAATAAATACATGTTTTAGGTATGAAGATAGGAATGAGTTCAGTGAGCTAATTCTTGTCTTCTTGGAGTTTAAAGGAATGAAGTATATGATAAGAGAAGTTGAACAAAGTGAGACACTCTTTATGTCCTGGTAGGAACTGAAACAGCCTCATTGTTAAACTGAAACTCCTTACCTACTAACTGCTTAATCTACCTAAGCATATAAAACAAAATTACAAAAGCACTATCTTGTCTGCTATAGAGCTGGGGATCAGACTGGGCCTTGGATTTTGAGGAAAGGAAGGGGAGGTGAAGATTTGTTGTAAGCCTATCTGTTTCCTTGGCTGGAGACCAGACAAGTCTCTACAAGGTCTTGAGGGTGCAGAAAGTATTTAGTGTTTACCTAGTTGGCCACCATTTTCATCAGATTTTTACTCTACAGCTTTATTGTAATTTGGACATCATTCTTAAGGACTCTAGTGCTGCAAAATTGATAATGTTGTTTGCACAATTGTGATTATAGTTCTGGGACCAGAGAGAGGCACAGCAAATGCCCAGGATCTTCTCTTAACTTTTGGCATGGATGTCCTATCCTTGGACAGTATATTTCTTCACCTTCTCATGAGTTTTTTGGTCCTTCATGCTTGTAAGCAGAGTTGTCTGTTTAGCATCGTGTTAAGATTTAAACTCTTCATTTATACACTCTGCCACAGTTGCATTAATTAATAATGAGATGTGTGAAGAATTACTCCTCAGCATTTTACATGTAATGTTCTTTGCATTATTTCTATAATACTAGGAAGGGACAGAAGAGGACTTAAAGACCAGCACATTCTGTGAATGCTGCCTACTCAGAACTTCCCTTGGATTAAGATTTTGTTTTTTTCCATTTATACTGATGTTGTTTATATAAATGATACATAATTATACTATTTCTTTGGTACTTGAGTAAGTAAGAATAAAAATTTATGTGATAATTAACAGTCACACAAGCACATCCACATATGTAGCATGTATTCTATAATAAAACAATATTATGCATGCAGAGTCCTTAATCCCCTTGAGAAAAAGTTTCAATTTCTTTCACAGTACCTGATTTTTGAAGCACTTTTCTCTCTGGAATTTTGTAGTAAATTGCTTTAGTAAAGAATATCTTTTGTGTGTTTTTTAAATTTAATTAAAATTTAAGTATATCACATTTCCTTTTTCTCTTTTTTATGCAAAATCTTTCAATTGTTCTATTCCTGTTCCCTTTCAATTCCAGGACCACGTATTCTTTGATTATCTATCTATCTATCTATCTATCTATCTATCTATCTATCTATCTATCTATCTATCTTCCATCTATCATCTATGTATCATGTATCAATCATCTGCCTATCATCTGTGTATTTATCTATCAATCATCTATCTGTATACCTATCCATATATCATATATATGTAAATACATATTATAGGGACATAAAATAAATATATAATTACAACATTTCAGGTCCCTTTAGTGTTTCTTGTAAGTATATCTATTATGATTAACCCCTTGGGATTCGGTAGAAATTTGTGGGGATAACCTATATGGAAGGCTTCTTTTTTCAATAGTCTTTATTTGCCTGTGGCAACTTTTATAAAACTACAATATGTTTCACATTTTAAAAAAAGTTTCAAAGTCAAATGCTCTTTTAAACTTATCTATTATGATGTGTTTCTCAGGTTTTTTTTAACGAGTAGTGACAAGAGCTGTTGCTACTCAAAAATCCTAAGTATTGTTTGTTAGTATGCTATACCATGAAAGCAGGATCTGGTTTCTACTACATGTCTCAGCAACAGTGTAAACTAGTTGATTAACTACTTCATGTGAAATAAATTTTCTCTAATGTCCTCTATAAAATTCCATTCAACCTTCCCCCAAAATATATAACAGCAAAATCCTAATTCATCTTTTCAGTCCAAGTGTTATATTTGCATTCAACATCAATTATAATTTAATCTATTTTCTCAAGTTCTTTATTTTAATTCAGTGCATTAGATATTACTGTCAATCAAGGTAGTTTCTATTTACAAATCTGAAATCTTCTTATGTTTCTTTTTATCTTGATACATGGTAGACATTTTCAAACTTTACTGAAATCAGACAGCCAGACATGATCATTCACTTTAGTATTAGAAATAGTTCATTGCTTCTTACTATTAAAATAAATGGTCAGACGTGATTGCCATTGTTCCTTCAGGGGTAAAATGACCCTTTTTGTTGAATAGAAGTCTAGACTTTCCCAGTTGATCAAAAAGATGAACCTTCTGGGGGCTGTGTATAGACAGGTGGTACAGACAAGATGGGCTCTTAAAAATTTAAGACAGCTCCTCAGAAAACTAAAAGAAATTAAATTTGTGAAGGTCACACCTGGAGGGCTGGTGGAAGTTCTTTCCTTATCTTGAAACTCTAAAGAATATCATAGCATGGAGCTAAATAAGCTATTTTCTCCTAGACATATTTTATTACCACTCGGCATATTAATAATTCTTTCCCTCAATAAAATTATGCATTCAATGGAAGAATGTGTCAGTTTGAAACACTACCTTTTATTTTTTTCCAGTCTGTAATTCTGAATATGCCAACCATACAATTTCAGCTCATCTTCCCCTCATGATTTCTTGTTTAGGTTTGCCATGGTAGTGGTTCAATTCTGAATGTTAAACAGTATGTGCAAATGACTTGCATACACTTTCCAGAGTTGCTGGAAAAGAGAGGGGCAAGTAGTTGGGAGGAGAGACCAGCCAGAAAGAAAGAAAATATTTAAAATGTAAATAAATGAAATAATTAATTTAAAAGTATTTTATTTTTTATTTTTATTGAAAATATTTTTCTTATGCAATACAAGCCAAACAAAATTTCTCCTCATTCTACTTTTCCAAGCTCCCAGCGTCTATAACTCTCCTCTTCCCAAGATCCACACCTCTAATTTCTCCTCCTAAAAGAGTAAAGAGAAGGTTTCAAGGCTCCAGATGTATATGTAGCAGAGGATAACCTTGCCTGACAACAAAAGGAGGGGAGGCCCTTGGTCCTAAGGAGGTTTGATTCCCCAGTGTAGGGAATGCTGGAGTGGTGGGGCGGGAGAGGGTAGGTGGGTGGGTGAGCACCCTCATAGAGGCAAGGAGAGGGTGGAGGGTGGGTGGATGTGGGATGGGGTGTTTGTGCAGGGGTAACCTGAATGTGAGATATCATTTGAGATATAAGCTAGTGAAATGATTAATAATAATAGTAATAATAATAATAATAATAATAATAATAAAGCAGGTTTCTAATAGATGACATTCAGTCAATACAAAACAAAATATGAATAAGTCAAGGCAAAAACATGCCTATTGTTGCTGTACAAGGCAGCAGTAGGAGGAAAATAGTCCCAGTAACAGGCAAAAGAATCAGAGACACATCTGGTAGGATAATAAAACCAAGCCAGCAGCAATACATATGAAAATAACCTGGGACAGACCCAAGTAGACCCTGTGTTTCTAGTTCACTCTCTGTGAATCCATATGAGCTCTTCGTAGTTGGTATGGTGGGCCATATTCTCCTGGTGTTCTGTATTCTCTGTGACTTCTACAGTCTTTCCTCTCCTCATTTTTGATGGTATTCTACAATACTCACAGATCTGGGCCTTGTCTACACTTCATAAGAGAAGCTTCCTTGGGCAGCACGTGGCAGTGGCTGTGGAATTATGAGGAAAGAAAGAGAAAATAATTGGAGGTTTCCATCGAGTCCCTTCCCTCAGAGAGCAATTTATTTCCTTCTTGTAAACTCAAATACTTAATTTTTGATGTTCAAAATTTTCTATGCTTAATATGATATGTTAACAAGTAAAATGACTTCTTTGATATATATATATATGCATATACATATATATATATCAAGTACAAATGATATTTTATGATAGTGTGCTAGGAAATATTTTTATTAGAGTTATGCAATAATACAGCATGCTTTCAACTAACAGCATTTACATAAATATAAATGATGAATTAATCTATCATTGTTATTTACCAACAAAATTACTTGAAGGAACAGACTTATTCCTTTTACTTTGGGCCAAATGCATTGCTTGCATTTGAAAATTAGAAGAAATATTACCTAAATAAACATATAACATAATTGTGGTAGATTCAATAGGTTTGGCTCCCATAGATTTATGTGCTTTAATGAATGTTTGGCCCATAGAAAATAACACTATTAGGAGGGGTAATCTTGCTGAAGAAAAGATGTTACTGTGGAAGTAGGCTTCAACATCTCAAATATATGTTCAAGCTCTGTGAAGTTTAAGATAATCTCTCCTGGCTGCCATCGGATCAGGACGTAGAACTCTCATCTTCTCTAGAACCATTTCTACATGCATCCTGCCATGTTTCCTGCCATGATGATAATGGACTGAGCCTCAATTAAGTGTTTGCCTTTCCTGATATAGCTATCCCCTGAGAGGCTCTCCCAGAACCTGACAAATATAGAGACAGATGCTGGGGATAACATTTGAAATGTAAATAAAGAAAATAGCTGATTGAAAAAAAAAGAAAAACTATATTAGCTCTATGAAATTAAAAAAAAAAAAAAGAGTTGCCTTGCTCATGGTTTCTTTTCACAGCAGTAAAGCCCTAAGACAATAATAGAAGAGTTTCTCCGTTGATATCACCATATGTTTCAAAATTCTAATAAAGACATTATTTTTCTCTTTTATTACATTTTGGGTGTAAAATGTAATTTTATATATAAAAGAAAAAATTCATAATTAACACAATTATTCTCACTTTACTTAAGAAGAACATTACACCATTTGATAAAATGCTGTACTCCTTAACACAGACAATAATTGACCTTGTTTTCTCTGAAGACTTAATTTTCTCCTTTAAAATGTGATGAATTAGGTAGACGATATATATGGTGCTTGTGATGATTAAATATTTTAATTTAAAGAGCTGCTTATAATATTTTTATGTATCAAGAAATTTTAATAATTTAAAACAACCTTTCTCAGCATATCTATGAGTTAACAATATGAAAGGGTCATATGATAATGGACAGGACAGGCTAGTTCCTAGGATAGCTTGGAACAAATATCCCTGTGAGAAAAGAATGCAAAGTAGCACAATATTCAAGTTAGTGAAGTGAAATAAATCTTCAGGTGACCCACACAATTCTCACTTGCTCTATTTTTGACTTAGCTCCAATAAGCATGTCTTGATTTTCTGCTGTACTTCCTGGAATATAAACATTCTATTGTCTGTAACACATTAATAAAGCAGGGCTTGAACATCCTCAAGTTCATCCTGCAAGTACATGTTTTACTGCTTGTTTACAGATAGATCACAATGTAGGTAACACAGAAATCATTTGAAGGAGTCGTTAATATGTTCAACACTCTGAAAGCTACAGAAACTCTGTCCCCTGGGAACACTGGAGTTGCTTGAAGTATGCATAGCCAGTGTAGAATGAAAAGATAGAGAGGAATACTTCAGTTATTAATGTATTAGTAAGCAATATGTAGTATTAAATTGCTATAATAAATAAATCCATGTACTAGTGATTTCCATATGATTACAATATAAAATTTGTGTAATTTATCAATATTTACACATGTATATTAGTCAGGGTTCTTTAGAGTCACAGAACTTATAGGTAGCCTGTATACAGTAAAATAATTTATTGATGACTTACAGTCTGTAGTCCAACTCCCCAACAAAAGTCAGCAGCACCTGTGAATGGAAGTCCGAGGATCTAGCAGCTGCTCAGTCCCACAGTGCAAGCAGGCGAAGAAGAGAGTGAGTCTTCCTTCTTCCAGTCTTCTTATGTAGGTCTCCAGCAGAAGAGGTGGCCTAGATTAAAGGTGTATACCAACACACCTAGATTTGGGACTTGCCTTTGTCTTCTGGGATTAAAGGCGTGTACTTCCTTGCCAGGGCCTAAGCTTTTCATAGCCACTATGCCTGAAGATCAGGATCATAGGTGAGGCTTCCAATTCTGAATTGTAGTTCATTCCAGATATAGTCAAGTTGACAACCAGGAATAGCCACCACAACATCTATCCAACCTTACAGGGGCTTATATTATCCTGGTGAAGTTTTATACATAACTTTGAAATGACACATAACATATTAGTACTTTCAGTCCCGGGTATATATTCTAACATTTTAAATTTTACGTGAAAAGAAGTATGACATTTCTGAGAACACATTGTAAAATTTTAGAAAAAATAAAAGATTCTCAAAGTATTTAAAAATTACAGGTGTGTAAAAATTGACATTATAATTGATCATGAAAACACCAAATTATCTGAACCAATTTTAAATATAAATGTAACAGGTACTAGACTCTATAAGGTGACCTGTAAAAATATAATCCTTCTTATTTGTTTTACGTATTATTGCTGGTCTCTTATAAGTGTGCCAAAAACCATTATATATTAAAAGTTAATCAGTCCATTAAGACTCAGCTCAAGCACATAAAATATCTCCAGAAATATTATTAAATGTTCTCAGAAGGATGTTTTTCTTTCACAGAAGTTATGTCTCTTTGATGGTGTACTAAAGATGGGATATCATCTTCATTTAAACGTAAAACTTCACATATTCTTAACACATCAATGGTCTTTAAAGAGTGAGAATGAAAATAGCTTCCTCTGCTAAATTTCAAGAAAGTTCTTCAATCTTAAAGACCACATTTACTATCTAGACTAGACGTTCTATCACGGAAGAAAAGGAAGGAACGAACCAACAAACAAATGAGGAGGAGAAGGAAAGACTATAGGAAGGAGGAAGATGTGAAGACTTCTCAATTTTAATGATATTTTAGGAATGCAAACTCATGTTGGTTAT
This sequence comes from Grammomys surdaster, assembly GCF_004785775.1. Lineage (NCBI taxonomy): Eukaryota > Metazoa > Chordata > Mammalia > Rodentia > Muridae > Grammomys > Grammomys surdaster. The sequence continues at coordinate 5,408,625 of NW_021620966.1, read as the reverse complement.
GATAATTTATAGTTAGAAATTACTAATGATATAGAACAAATTAATTGAATTAGTCATCTGAGCTATATAAAATCTTTTTTAAATCAAATCATTTTTTTAACTTATTTTATTTATTTAAAACAGAAAAATTGCCCCCTTCCTGGCCCATCCTCCCAGAGTTCTTCACCCACATCCCCCCTGACTCTGAGAGGATGTTCTCCTGTCTACTCACTTACACCCTCCTCATCCCACCAGCCTTCCTTTTCCCTGGAATATCAAGCTTCCATAAGGTTAAGCACACTCTCTCACACTGGGGCCTGAAAATCAGTCCTCCACTACGCATGTACCCAGGACCACAGAACAGTCTATGTATACTCCTATACTTTTTGCACAGACTCTGGGAGGTCGAGGGGTCCAGATCAGTAGATACTGTTGTTCTTGCTATGGGGTTGAATTCCCCCTCAACTTCTTCAGTTCTTCCTCCTACTGCTCCCTATTGGTCTCCAACCTCAATCCAATGATTGGCTCTAAGTATCTGCATTTGTCTCAGTCAGATGCTCATAGAGGCTCCCAAAAGACAGCCATGCTATACTATCATGTGAAATCACAACAGAGCCTCAGCAATAGTGTCAGGGTTTGGTGTGAGCACATGGGATTAAATCCAAGTTGGGCCAGTCACTGGGTAGCCTTTTGTTCATTCTCTGCTTCCTTTTCTCCCTGCATTTCTTTTAGACAGGAATAACTTGGGATTAAAATATGTGAAGCAGAATGGGTGGCCTGATGCCTCAACAGATATCCATGCCTATCTACTGGAGGTGGTCTATTCAGGCTCTATTTTCCCCCTATTAAACATTTCAGCCAATATCATCCCCATTGATTCCTAGTAGCCTCTCACACCTCAGGTCTCAGAGACTTTCCAGAGGTTCTCCACCCCTAACCCCTCACTATACTAGATAAAACTGAAAAATCTAGATGCAAAGGGTGATTTCATTGACAAGTACCACAAACCAAAGTTAAATCAAGAGTAAGTAAACTATGTAAACAGTTTCATAGCCCCTAACAAAATAAAAACAATCATCAAAAACCCATGGCCAGATGGTTGTAGAGCAAAATTCTATCAGACCTTCAAAGAAGGGCTGATACCAATACTATTTTTCAAAATAGATACAGAAGGAACACTACCTAATTCATTCTATGAAGCCATAATTACTCTGATACTCAAACCACACAAAGATCTAACAAAGTGAGAGAATTTCAGACCAATTTTGCTTATGAATATCGATGCAAAGATACTCAATAAAATGCTTACAAACTGAATCCAAGAACAAATCAAAACCATTATTCACCACAATCAACTAAGTTTCAACCTACAGATGCAGACGTGATTTAATATATGGGAAACCATCAATGTAAATATACTAAAAGAAAAAAATCACATGATCATCTCATTAGATGCTGAGAAGTCTTTGACAAAATCCAACAACCATTCATGGAAAAAGTCCTGAAGAGATCAGGAATTCAAGGCTCATACTTCACCATAATAAAAGCAATATCCAGCAAAACAACAGTCAGTATCAAAGTAAATGATGAGAAACTTGAAGCAATCCCATTAAAATCAGGAACAAGAAATGATACCCATTCTCTCTCAATCTGGTGAATATAGTTTTTGAAATTCTAGATAGAACAATTAGACAACAAAAGTAGATCAAGAGAATACAAATTTGAAAGTTAGAAGTCAAGGTATTGTTATTTGCAGGTGATAAAATAGCATGCATAAAATCTTAAATATATTGCTTGTTACCTTTAAGAAGAGAATAATCTAACTACTTTGATTTCAGACAATAAAAATTTCCTTTTTTCCTAAACCTTTAAAATGTAACTCTTTATGTCAATTTGATCTATAAGAATAATATCAGAAATGTAGCACAAAAAACAAAACAAAATATTCTTGAAGATATATTAGGAAAATAAGAGTTAAAATATGATATGAAAGGAAAATACATATTTAAAATATGCCTGAAACTTCATTTTACTAACCTCTCCCTCATTTTATTGCCAGGAGGATATCCAGAGTAAACCTGGCTTATAATTAGATAGCAATACTAGAAATTATATCTGCTTTAGTAACTATGTATACTAAAAGATGAAGAAGTAAATATGAACTATGATCATAAGATTACATTATAAAATTATCTCTTGTTAACAAAAAATGCAGGAAAAAGTGGATTGTTTCTAAGGAAACATTATTTAGAAATATCAAATCAAGGAAACAATACATGTAAACATTTCATATCTTTCAATTCTGTACATTTCTTTCCAAAGAAAAGTAAGAGATTAGATTGGAAACTGTCAGAAAACCCCGTAGTTTTCCTATGCATTTTCTACTTAAGAAAAAGACAGAAAATCCCTAGGCCTTTGTGTATCTATCTTCAACTACCCCCAAACCATTAAAATAATGAAAACAAAGTAAATATAATGAACCCAGAGGAAAATATCAACCCTGCTAGAGGTTGGCAGTTAGGTGTGACAGGTAAGCCCTTATTTGGCTTCTACGATCTCACTAAATCAAAGCAATGGAATCTATGCCATGGGATAATTGTCTCTGATATGCTGCTGGAGGATTATTTATGATTTTCTACAAAATATGCTGCCAAAGACCTCCATGGTATTTATGGAGTAGCCTGACTTTAAGTACCTTCTGCTAGACAAAATGTTAAATAGGGAAAATAAAGTATGCTCAGCATTTTCACAATGAAGTGATCTTGTATATTTTCACATTGATGTGAATAATTTTTAAAATGTGTGTATGAATAATACCTAGCCTGATTATTTGTTTACTGTGAATAACTCAACTAAACCATCCCATCCAGCTTGTACTCTCATAATAAAGATTATAATCAGATGAGCTCATCAAGGCACCTTCTGGGAAATTATCTAGCTATGTTGATAGCATTAAAGTTGCCTTAATGCCAAGGCACTTTTATAGTATTTAACTGTTAAGCATCTCTTTGATATTTCAAATCTACTAGGCATTCAAATTGATGATGAAGTTGTTGTATTGTATACAATTATTAATCTTGTTGCTACACTATCATTTATTCAGATAGAAGAGATTTGAAAGAGAAATTTTATTTATGCATTGAGTTTTTGACAACCTTAGTAAAGAAAAATAATTGCTTTCTGTAGAAATAAAATTGGGGATCCCCAAAACCTGAAATTATTTATCATCATTAACGATGACATGTACAATAAATTATGGAGCTATTTCATGGCTTCAGATCCTGTATAAGTTTATATTATTCTTTTATAGTAGATGAACAGGAAACCAAATACAATGAATAACTAAACCATAATTTTATTTCTATTTACTTTGTGTGTGAGAGAGTATGGTGTATATGAATGCAGTGCATGCAGTCTGAGGATGGTGTCAGATTTCCTCAGACTTGGTGTTTGAACTTCCAGCATGCTATGTGGATGCTGGGACTTAATGTCCAGTCCTTATGATTCCACAGTAATTTCACTAAATTGCCATCTCTTCCATTTGTATTTTTTATATTATATTTCTGTTAATTTTCTTGAGAAAAACTTTAAATCTAAGATAATAATATTTGATGAGACTATTTTTTTTATTGACACAATGCATAAAATGTTCTAATAAAAAATTTCGTCTGAGTTTCTCATGAGAAAATTAAAACAAATAAAACAAAATTGTAAATTTGTGATTTAACACTATTCTACTACTAATTTATATGATTGTTTTCTTTATATATGATGTGATGAAAGTAGAAAGGTAGATATTTTCAAGAAAAAAATGAAGGATTGAAGAAAATTTCAAACTTAGCAGACCACTAAATTTGTTAAGTTCGTGATAGATTTATATAGGGACATCAAGTAATACTTAGCAAATATACATCTCTTATGGATAATGCTAACACTATAATGAGATCATTTGTATATGATTCCACCACTAAGTATAGTGTTCAACCTATGTTTTGATCATCTTATACATGTATCACAAGAAGAAGATAATAGGTATGACAGGGTCAGTGACTCTATTGGATAACTCATTATTGTAATAAAATGTCATCTTCTGATGTCTGTAAGCATGTCGCAGGGCTCATGTAAATACAAAAAGTCCATGCTACTTTTATTATTCAAGGATAATTTTTTGTTGGCTTATAATAGTTGTTTAATATATTGACAAAACACTGTTTTTTGTTGATTAGAAGCACAGACAATTGAGGAAGTCATTACAGATTGGAAAAAATTTACAAAGAAATAAAGTTTTATGTTAGTCCATTTGTCACCCAGCTACATCTTCAATGGCAGAAATAGGTTGTATCTGGTTGAGTCATTATACAAAGGAGCTCTAACTTAGTTAGGATTTTATTGCTGTAAAGAGACAACCAAGACAACTCTTCTAATGTAAATCATTTAATTCGGACTGGCTTACAGTTTCAGAAATTTAAGCAATTAATATTATGGAGAGAAACATGGGCAGCATATAGGCAGACCTATTGCTAGAGAAGTTGCTCAAAGTTCTACATCCTTATCTTCAGGCTGTAGAAAGAGACAGTGTTTCACAATAGGTGTGGATTGAACATAGGAGACATGAAAGATTTCCTCCAATAAGGACAATCCTACTGCAAAAGGCCACATCTCTTAATAATGCCACTGTCTTCAGGATAAGTATTCAAAGACGAGAGTCTATGTAAGCTATGTCTATTTATAACACAACAGGCTCCATGAAAACTCACAAATTCCCCAGGCGATTGTCAATGATCTCCACAACTGATGCTAACACTCAATGACTGATGATAATTATCTCTGATGTCATCAAATGTGATGAAACCTACTTGGTGTCTACCTAGAAGTTTCACCCATTCTGAGCTCCATTCCTGGTACTGGATGGTGCTTTGCACACTATTGTAGGAAATAATAATCATCAATATCATTCACTACAGACCATGTCACCTATAACAGCAACCTGACTATAAGATATTCTAGTACATTAGTGGCAAAAAATGTTATGGGAATAACCAACTACTATCTCATTTGATATAAGGCCTATTCTATGAGGTGGAACCTGTACATTCAACAGCTAAAGTGGTCAAGAACATGAGCTTAGATAGGTCATAGACCCTAGTGCAAAATCCACTACTATTATTCTCCTAGGGGAAAACAACAATTCAATGATTCATAATTACTTTCATCTCTAATCATAGATAAGTGTCTTCCTCAACCCAGATCATAGAAGCTTCTTGAAGTAAATAGTACTTGGCAGGGAGTAAAAATGGACAGTGTTCACATGTGAATGACATTGGAACATTCAATTTTAAATTAACTGTCTCTATACAACTTCTCCCTAACTGGATCAGAGATCTATGTGGAAGAGTAAATTAAAATTAAGTAAATAAACATTGTAAGAGTCAGAGGTGATGGGTAACTACAAGAAAATGATGTCTGCCAGTTGCATTAGGACAGATACACATATGACTTCTTAACACTGGGAGAAAGCAGTCTGCACAAATTTAATCTAGATAGGATTCTAGCACTAAAATGTGGAAGTAGATAACAGATCCTACTCCTAACTAACAAGATGCTTGCAACTGATACCTATGGGCAAAAGAAAAACAAGTTTTCCATTTGTAGTGTAGCATATTCCAGGGAGGACCCCTTCACCAGGATTTGTTGAACAACATAAATTAAACTCAGTGGTATTTGGTAGAATTTGGAATCCTTATGCTTTTATTGGTCAATTTTTTAAAAATATTTTGACTATTTTGGATTTGTTGGGAGTAGTTAGGGGAACTTTTAAAGTTTCTCTTTGTTCCTTTTCTTTGAAAGAAAAAAGTAACATAAAATTAGGAATGAAGAAATGTATGAAGGGTCTGAAAGAGTTGGATAAGGGTAAAACACAACCAAAATATATTTCCCACCAAAATATTTTAATGTGAGTTATTTTCATATTTATGTTGAAAACAGAACAAAAGAAGGCCAAGTAACATAGAAAAGCAGAGTTATTAGAAATACACCAGACTTCTTAACAGAGACTCTAAAAGCCAGAAGATCCTGGACAGATATCATGCAGACCATAAGAGAAGAAAAATGACAGCCCAAGCTACATGCTCAGCAGAACTCTCAAAGACCACAGAAGACCTCAGTGACAAACACAGATATTACCCAAGCTATTCCATGAGAAAACAAAATTTAAACAATGTCTATCTACCAATCAAGCCACACAATGGACACTAGGACAACTCCAACATAAGGAGGGTATCTACACCCAAGAAAACACAAGAAATTAATCATCTCAGAAGAATCCCAAAAGAAGAGAAACACACACACACACACACACACACACACAATCACCTCCTAAAACAAAAATAACAGGAACAAACAATCACTGGTCTTCAGTATCTTTAAATAACAATGGACCAAATTCCCCAATAAAAATACGTAGGTTAAATGACTGGATACACAACCAGGATCCAGCATTTTGCTGCATACAAGAATCACACCTCAGTGACAAAGGCAGAAATTACCTCAGAATAAAAGGCTAGAAAAAAGGTTTTCAAGCAAATGGTCCCAAGAAATAAACTGAAATTAACCATTCTAATATCTAATAAAGTAAACTTTCAATCCAAACTTATCGAAAGAGATGGGTAAGGATACTTCATACTCATCAAAGAAAAAAGTCCACTAGCAGGAAGTCTCAATTCTGTATATCTATGCACCAAATTCAAGGGTACCCACATTCATAAAAGAAACTTTAGTAAAGCTCAAAACCTACATTGAACCTCACAAAATAATAGTGGGTGATTTAAACTCCCCACTTTCTCTAATGGACAGAAACAGAAACTAAACAGAGACAAGTAAAACGAATAGAAGTTATGAACTAAATGGATTTAACAAATATACACAGAACATTTCATACTCAAAATAGAAGAATATACCTTCTTCTCAGCAACTCATGGTTCCTTCTCCAAAACTGAGCATATAATCAGTTACAAAACAAGCCTGAACAGATGCAAGAAGATTGAAATAATCCTGACAGATCAACACAGACTAAGGCTAGAATTCAATAACAACAACAACAACAACAACAATAAAACCAACAACAACAACAACAAAAAACCACATCCTGGTATCTGTCTAGAAAATTGTGCATTAGATCCAGATTTTCCAGTTTTGTTGAGAATAGGCTTTTGTATGTTTGTGTAGGTTTCTTCTTTGGCTTTGTTGGAAAATTACTTTCTTGCTTTTTCTAGGTGTAGTTTCCTTCCTTGTGTTGGCATTTTCCATCAATTATCATTTGAAGTGCTGGATTTGTGGGAATATATTGTGCAAATTTGGTTTTGTCATGGAATATCATGGTTTCTCCATCTATAGTGATTGAGAGTTTTGCTGGGTATAGTAGTCTGGGCTGGCATTTGTGTCATCTTAGGGTCTATATGGTATCAGTCCAGGATCTTCTGGCTTTTATAGTCTCTGGTGAGAAGTCTGGTTTAATTCTTATAGATCTGCATTTATATGATACTTTGCCTTTTTTCCTTACTGCTTTTAGTATTTTTTCTTTGTTTTGTGCATTTGATGCTTTGATTATTATGTGAAGAGAGGAATTTCTTTTCTGGTCTAGTGTATTTGGAGTTCTGTAGGCTTCTTTTATGTTCATGGGCATCTCTTTCTTTAGGTTAGGAAAGTTTTCTTCTATAATTTTGTTGAAGATATTTATTTGCCTTGAAAGTTGAGAATCTTCACTCTCTTCTATATCTATTATTCTTAGGTTTGGTCTTCTCATTATGTCCTGGATTTCCTGGATGTTTTGGTTAGGAGCTTTTTGCATTTTGCATTTTTAAATTTTTAAAATTTATTTATTTATTTATTTATTTATTTATTTATTTATTTATTTATTTTTGGTTTTTGAGACAGGGTTTCTCTGTGTAGCCCTGGCTGTCCAGGAACTCACTCTGTAGACCAGGCTGGCCTCGAACTCAGAAATCGGCCTGCCTCTGCCTCCCAAGTGCTGGAATTAAAGGCATGCACCACCACTGCCCAGCTGTATTTTGCATTTTGTTTGACAGTTGTGTCAATGTTTTCTATGGTATCTTTTGCACCTGAGATTCTCTCTTCTATCTCTTGTATTTTGTTGGTGATTTTTCTATCTCCAGGGTAGGCTCCCTTTGTTCTTTATTGTTTCTACTTCCGTTTTTAGATCCTGGATGGTTTGGTTCAATTCCTTCACCTGTTTGATTGTGTTTTACTGTAATTCTTTAAGGTTTTTTTGTGTTTCCTCTTTAAGGGCTTCTACCTGTTTACCTGTGTTCTCCTGTATTTCTTTAAGGGAGTTATTGTCTTTCTTCATAAAGCCTTCTATCATCATCATGAGAAGTTGTTTTAAATCAGAATCTTGCCTTTCCAGTGTAATGGGGTATCCTGGTCTTGCTATGGTGGGAAAATTGGGTTCTGATAATGCTAAGTTACCTTGGTTTCTGTTGCTTACATTCTTGTGCTTGTCTTTAGCCATTTGGTTATCTCTGGTGCTACCTGTATTAACTGTCTTTGGAGCCTGTCTCTCCTGTTATCTTCATTGTGTCAAAGCTGCTCAGAGTCCAGCTATTTGATCCAGTGATCCTGGTTGTCCGAGCTCCTGGGAGTCAGGTTGCCTCTGTGATCCTATAATCCTATGATCCTGGACATGTTAGAGCTCCTGAAAGTCCAGTTTCCTCTATGATCCTGGGTGTTTTAGAGCTCCTGGGAGTCCAACTTCTTCTATGATCTTGGGCGTGTTAGATCTCTTGGGAGTCCAGCTTTTTCTGGGTATTGTAAGGTTGATTTCAGAGGTAGTGCCCAAGTTCTGATCAGTGCAGTGACTCAGAATGGAAGGAATTTGTGCCAGTGGGTCAGTGTATAGTGTCTTTATGGGAACAGACCAATTAGGAGTCAACTGCTCTGGGTGCAGTGGATCTTCAACTACTCTGAGTAAAGCAGATCCTCTGGGATGGGTCTGAATATGGTGTCTTTCCCGGAGCCAACTAGCTATGAGCCTGCCCCAGAAAGAAGGGCAAGGTAGAGGGGGCAGAAGGGAACTGGTATTCTGGAGGGCAGGATTTTGGTGGGTGATGGATCCCTATTGTGCTGTTTGTCTCCCAGCTGAAGCTCTAGGAGTTTGGGTCATGGTGGAGGGGTTTTACCAACTGCTCTGAGTGCAGCAGATCCTCTGAAATGGATCTGAATATGGTATCTTCCTGGGAGCAGATCAACTATCATGATGATCATTTATACTATGTCCATTCTACCTGTTCATGAGCGTGAGATATGCTTCCATCTTTGGGTATCTTCTTCAATTTGTTTCAATAACTTGAAATTTTTATCATGCAAGTCTTTCACTTTCTTACATAGAGTTACTCCAAGATATTATATTATTTGAGATTATTTTGAAAGTTGTTTTTCCCCATTTTTATTTCTTAGAACTTTTATCAGTTATTGTAAGAGGACTACTGATTTTATTGAGATTATATTGTATCCAGGAACTTTTCTGAACGTGTTTATTAATTGTAAAAGATACATGGTTGGACTTTTATGGTCATGTATATATATTATTATTTTATCAGCAAATAAAATTACTTCAGTTTGTTCCTTTCTAGTTTGTATTCTGTCTTTGTTAGGGTTTGTATTCTGTCTTTGTTAGGGTTTTACTGCTGTGAAGAGATACCATGACCACAGCAAGTCTTATAAAAGACCACATTTAATTTGAGCTGGCTTATAGGTTCAGAGGTTCAGTCCAGTATCATCAAGGCAGGAATGTGAAAGTATCCAGGCAGGCATGGTATAGGAGGAGCTGATAATTCTATATTGTCATCTGAAGCCTGCTAGTGGAAGACTGTCTTCCAGGAAGCCAGTCCCTTCTAGGAGCATGGTCTTAAAGCCCATGCCCTTAGTGACACACCTACTCTAACAAGGCCACACCTAGTCCAACAAGGCCACACCTCTAAATAGTGCCACTCACTGGGCCAAGTATATACAAACTATAACATATACCCTTAATCTCCATCATGTTTCTTATTTCTCTAGCTAAAACTTCAAATACAATATTGAATGTGTATGAATCTAAGGACAATGTTGTCTTGTTTTTTATCTTAATGGAATCACTCATAGTTTCTAGCCATTTAATTACATGTTGACCATAGGCTTTCTGTGTATTATTTGTACTGGGTTTGTGTATAATCCTTGTATCTCTAACCTCTATAGGACTTTTACCATGAAAGGGTATTGGATTTTGTCAAACACATTTTTCTGCTTTGAGTAAGATAATTGGGTTATTTTTCTTTCATTTTTTTCATGTGTTGAATTACATTCCCTGATTTTGACCATCCTTGTGATGAAGCCTATTTGCTCATGGTGGATAATCTTTTTTATTTATTTTCTGATTCAATTCTAAGCATTTTATTGAGTATTTTTGCATCTACATTTTTGAGGAAACCTGATCTATAACTTTTGTTTTTTGTTGAGGTTTCATGTAACCTCTGCATCAGGATAGGTATGGCCTCATAAAGTGGATTCAACAAAGTTTCTTCTCTTTCTATTTTGTAGAATAATTTGTGACATATTAGTATTAATTCTTGTTTGAAAGTCTGGTAGAATTCTGCACAAAAACCATACACTCTTATGCTTTGTTGTTGTTGTTGTGAGACTTTTAATGACAGCCTCTGTTAACACATCATTTATAGGTCTATTTAAATTGTTTTTATGATCTCTAACATTGGTAGATTATATCCATTGTAAGAATAATCCATTTCTTTTAGATTTTCCAACTTTATGGGGAAAATTCTTTATTAACTTATCATTTCTGAATTTCCTAGTTGTGCACAGTTATATCCCACTTTCGGTTTGGATAATGTTCTCTTTTCTTTAGTCATTTTGAAAAAGATTTTTCTATCTTGATGATATTTTCAATGAACCAACTCTTTGTTATATTGTTGATATTATTCTCTTTGTTTTGATTTTATTGATTTCAGCCCTAACTTTGATTCCTTGTTGTAACACATTGCTCTTAGATGAGCTTAATAGGCATGATGTTAAGTTGCTAGTATGAAATCTCACCACTCATTTATTCCCATCCCCATGGGCACTTGGTGCTATGAACTTTCCTTTAGAAACCACTTTCATTTTGTTCCATAATTTTGAGTATGATGTGTATTCATTTACTTTGAATCCTAGAAAGTCTATAATTTCTTTATTTCTCCCTTGTATCAACTTATACAGTAGAGAGTTCTTCAGTTTCCACAAATTTGTATGATTTCTGTTGTTTCTATTTTTAATGATATCTTACTTTAATCTATGATGGTCTGATAGATGCATAAAGTTATTTAAATTTTATTGTACCTGTTGAGAATTGCTTTGTGACTGAGTACGTGGTAAATTTTGGAGAAGTTTCAAGAAATGATGAGAAGAGGCTGTAGTCTTTTATGATGCATGAAATAGTTTGTATTTGTTAGGTACATTTGGCTTATTATATCTACTAGTCCCAGTATTTCTGTCTATTTTTCTCTGGATTTAATATCCATTAATAAGAGTGGGGTGTTGTAGTATCTCAATGTCAGTGTGTGAATGTTGATGTGATTTAAGCTGTAGTAGTGTTTCTTTTACAAAGGACAATGCCCTTGTTCTTGAGTCATAGATGTTAATAACCAATAATTCATCTTGGCATATTATTCTTTTGATGATTCAGTAATGTCCTTACCCATCTCATTTGATTAATTTTGGTTTGATGTCTATTTTCTAATATTAAAATTGCTACAACAGCTTGCTTCTTAGGTCCATTTTCTTGTAATATCTTTCTCCAACCCTTTACTCTGTGGTAATATTATACTTGATATTGAGATGTGTTTCTTTGATGCAAGGATGGATCTTTACTTCTCTAACATTCTCTTCCTCTGTGTGTTTTATCTCTGAAATTAGACCATTGATATGAAAACATATCAATGACCAATGACTGTTGATTTCTGTTGTATTATTGTTGCTGCAAAAGATGGTGTTGACAATGGTATTGATATTGGTTGTGATGCTGGTGGTAGCAGTGGTGGTAGTGGTGGTAGTGGTGGTGGTCCTGGTGGTGGTGGTGTGTGTGTGTGTTTCCCTTCTTTTGTATTTTAGTGTATGACATTATTTATTTCCTGTGTGTAAAATTATCTTTAATTGCCTGAAGTAATTGTCATCTCTGAGGCTTACTGGTGAATAAGCTTACCTTTTCTTTCTTTTTAAAAATTTTTTATTGGATATTTTTTTATTTACATTTTAAATGTTATCCCCTTTCTGATTTCTCCCTCCCTGAAACCCCCGTCCCATCTCTCTTTCCCCCTGCTTCTTTGAGAGTGTTCCCCAACCCTCACACCCACTCCTGCCTCCCTGCTCTAGCATTCTCCTACACTGGGGCATTAAGCCTGCACAGGACCAGGGGCCTTTCCTTTACGAGTGCTTTCTGAACTCTGGCTTGCTGGTGCAACTCAGCTCTTCTGACTCAAATTCATCTCCAAGCAGACTGATTCAATCTGAGTTCTCTCAATTTTTTACTGAGTTACGCTTCTTTGTTTCAAATTAACTCTCTCAGTCTTTTGTAATTATCTGACTTCTTTTCATTTGCTGGCTCATTCTGTCTTCACGTGTGTCTTCCTTGTTGTCTCTTCAATCTGTAAAACTGTCCCAGTAAAACTGACTCTGTATTCCACAAGCTCCAAGTGCCCCCAATCCAACTACCAAGAACTCATCCCCCACCTCTACTCATTCCTGAGTGCTGAGATACAGGTGTGTGCCACCAGGCTTTGTTTTAAGATTTTCTGTACATGGAACTTGCTCTGTCCTGGGATGGGCTTGAAGTCAGAGATCTGCTTACCTCTGTTTCCTGGAATTAAAAGAGATTATTTTTCCTGGTCAGAGTAACCAAGAGACTGAGGGAAAGGAGGTCCAGTGACCACTCCAAATTGGGATCCATCTCAAGGGGAAGCTCCAAGGCCTGACACTACTAATGATACTATGCTGTGCTTACAGACAGGAGCCTAGTATGGCTGTCTTCCAAGAAGACCAACAAGCAACTTACTGATGTAGATATAGATACTTACATTCAACCAATGGACTGAAGTTGAGGACTCATGTGAGTGAATTAGGGAAAGGCTTGAAGAAGTTGAAGATGAGGGCAACCTCATAGGAAGATCAGCAGTTTCAACTAAACCAGACCCATGAGATCTCTTAGACACTAAGCCACCAACAAGGCAGCATACGCTAGATGGTCCAAGATCCCCTGACACGTATACAGCAGAGAACTGCCTGGTTTGGCCTCGGTGGGAGATGTACCTAACCCTTGAGAAACTTGAGGGTCCAGTGTGGCATAGTGGGAGGAGGGACATCTTTTTGGAGATGGTGGAGGGGATCACTATGATGAGGAACTGTTGGAGGGCTGACCAGGAGGGATATGATGACTGGACTGTGAAAAAAGATTAAAACTAAATACTAAAAAATGTTCCTCTACATCTATTTTCATGAGTGGAGTAAAACTTCTTACATTGGAGTTTTCTTTCTAGCATCCTCTGTAATTCTTGATTTGTAAATCCACATTGTTTAAATTTTACTTTTTCATGGAATATTTTATTTTATACATCCATGGTGAATGAAATTTTGCTGGGCATAGTAATCTAGACTGGTGAGTGTGTCCTTTTATAGTCTGCAACACATCTGTACAGGCTCTTCTGGCTTTTAGAGTTTCTATTGAGAAATCAAGTGTAATTCTCATAGATCTAAGAGATATGTTTCTTGACCCTTTTCCTTGCAGCTTTTACTAGTCTTTCTTTCTTATATATGTTTAATAATTTCATTATTATGTGACTAAGGGACTCTTTTTTTTTTAGTACAATCTGTTTAGTGTTCTGTATGCTTCTTTTACCTTTATAACGATTTTCATTAGGTTAGGAAAATATACTGTGCCTTTGTTGATATATTTTCTGGGCTTTTGAAATGAAATTCTTCTTTTTTCTTTACTGTATTATTATTAGATTTGATATCTTCTTAGTGTCCCCAATTTTCTGTCCCTTGTTTTGTGTGAGAAATATTTTAGATTTAACATTTTCTTTGAGCTATGTATCCATTTCTTCAGTGCTTGATAATCTCTCTTCAATCACTTGTATTGAGCTTGAATGAAACTTCTTGGTTAAACTTGTTTCTGTAGCTCCTGTACAAATTCCCAATTCTTTCATTTCCAGGATTCCCTCATCTTGTGTTTTCACTTATTTCTTTTATTTAAAATTTCAGGTCTTGAAGATCATTTTTCATTTCCTTTTACTTTTTATTTTTTGATTTTTCTTTAAGAAATGTATTAATTTTTTCTCATGTTTATTTGTACTGTCCTGACTTACTATCAGGCATTTTTTATTTCCTCTATAAAGACATCTATCATCTCTATATAGTTTGTTGTAATATCCTTCTCTTGTGTTTTAGCTCTGTTGGACTATCAGGGTCTACTACTGTAGGATAGCTGGGCTCTAGTGGAGATCTATTGTAGTTGTTATTTATCATGTTGCTATGAGGCATCATTTTGAGGTGGTTAAAGGTCTTTATGCTGATTTCTATGTTTATCTTCATTAGGTGGGCGTTTTGTTCTTTGCTATCTATTTTTTGTCTGAATTTTTGGAGAGTGTCATGGCTGTGTATTGCCTGTTTCATTTTTTTTCTTCACTGTATTGTTGGCTGAGCAGTAGGAGGGGTGGTCTCTGGGATCCACAAGGAAAATGTGGGCACAGGGGAAGAGAGGATTCAGTTGGTGTTCTTTTGCAGAATAACTGAGGAGATTGGGTCCAGGAAAACAGAAACTACTCACCTGAAGAATTTTTTTTAATTTCTATATTCTACAGAAGGATACAAAATACTTATCATAGTTATTTACATGAGATCCAAAGTTTGTTTTTCTCAAACATTGTATATGCCTTATTTGTTAGCTCAAATCACCATAAAAGTTTGCAAATATATTCAGATATTTTGTGATAATTCTTCACAAGTTAGTATATAGACAACTATGACAAATTTTATGTTTATTTAAATATCCATTATTGGTAATGTATATGAATGTGGTAGTTCATGTATACCTGAGCACACATATATGATATGCTTTGTTACAATGCAGAAGAAAATCAAGGATGTCTAATTTTAGCTACTATACCATTTCTTATTTAAAAATTTTATTAAAATAAAATTATATCACTCCCTCCTTGCTTTTCCTCTTTCCAACCATCATTCCACCTCAATAATAATAATAATAATAATGTTAATAATAATGATAATAATGATAATTTTTCTTAAATTATTACACACATACACACACATACTTACACACTTTTATTTCCATAAATATATAAATATAGCCTGTTGAATAATCTAATGTGGCTTTTGTGTAATTTTGAAGCTGACTACGTTTTTACCAGCCTTTATCCTGGGTCTAGGACTATTAACTCTCTCCCAACAGCCTATGCTTGTAGCTCTTTATCTAGGGATGAGAAATGATGACATTTCAATTTTCATATAAATTTGTCCACAGATATTGTCATTGTTCAAATCTTATTTAAGCTACTTATTTTTGATGTGCTTTGGTTGTAGTTTGCCTGTTATTTCTAGCATACATAATCACATAGCAGATTACCTGATCTTCTGGCAATTAGATTCTTCTTACCTTGAAAGTTTCTTGGGCATATCTTGTGTTGCAGGAGTGCTGTTGTTGTTGGACTAACCTAACGTTTTTGAACTCTGTATGATGGTAATTATGTCTTTTTTTCATATAGGTTTTCTTATTGCCCTAGATATTCCACACTAGATTTGGCTGGACTGGCTATTTAACAAGTGTCAGTGATCTCTTCTTTTAACAAGTGTCTTCTGATCTCTTCAGTGATCTTTTGATCTCTTCCTCCCCACATTATAATTACAAGTAAGTGCTACCACAAATGAGGTGGGTTTTTTTCCACATAGGATCTGCAAACTTATCAATATGGATAGATCAGAATTTTAAAATCATCTAAAAAATAAAAAGTGATTTGCCATCTATATTGAAGTACATTTCTGTAGCCTCAGCCCCAAGGAATCCTAAGCAAGAGGTTAATGAAATTCAGTGTTACACTGGGCTATATATTAAGGTTCTGACATTTTTAAAAAGAGCAAGTATTCTGACAGATAATGTACTATGCACTCATGTAAATAAACAATTTAATGATATGTTTTTTATATATAAACTGAATATTTTTGGTATGGAAACTATTTTGCTTCTGTATGGCATAAATTATAGTGGATTAATGAAGGGGTTCTTTTAATCTATTTTAAGTTTTTGAAATATTTTGATCATCTTCCCACCTTCTTACATACTATACTGAAATGTCCTCTGTACTCTCAAACAATCTCATTTAAGTGTCAATCCTGAGCAGTATTTGACGCCATGAATCTTCTCTTAACCAAGATCCCTAAACTAGCTTAACTTCGAGAATACATAAATGTTCGTGACTAATGGAATTAACTGTGAGTGTCCTCTCCATATGCATTTCTTTAATGTCTGCAAAAGTCTGAAGCAACAATCTTGATTTTGCTGTTTCTTTCATATAATAGGGACAATTGATAATGTATACACAAATGTTCAGAAGAGATAGATAATTGTTTTTTCACTTTGTCTTAGGTCTACAATAAACTCTATCAGAAAGTTCACTTAAAATATTAACATACTTTGTTATATATATATATATATATATATATATATATATACATTTAACTTTTATTGGCTATTTTAATTATTTAGATTTCAAATGTTATCCCTCTTCCTGATTTTCTCTTCAAGATCCCCCATTCCACTCCTCCTCCCCCCTCTGCTTCCATGAGAGTGCTACCTCACCCACATGGCCACTCCCACCCCACTATACTTGCTTTCCCTAATGTGAACAACAGATTTAAAAACAAACAAATTGTTCTAAATCATTTTGAAATACAAAATATTATTTCTTAGTATCAAAACTATCAAATTAATTGAGAAGTAACCTTTGAAAGAATGCTCTTGATAAAAATATTTTTTATAAAATATTGATGTTACTCTTTAACATATCAACAATACTCTGCCTTCAATCTTGTGTAATATATACTCTTTCGCTTTGGAATAATTTGAAGATGTTTTAATCTCAAAATGAAAATGAAATCAATGTGCAGTCAGTAGGTCCTGCTTTATAAATGTCCTAGTGGTAGGTAGTATGATATTCTTTTATTGAGTTGGGACTCCCAGTGTTCTCTGTAGTGACTGTGTTGCTAAGATACAATGCTTGAAAGGTAATGTGAATGAAAGAAATATTTTACTTATGATACTTTCATCTCATGATTTACATAACTCCATCAAAAGCAGAGGAGCCTCTGCATTGTATGGTAAATTATTCATCATTGAAAAGAACACTAGTACATAATCTTATCTGATTACATTTAAATAATAATAACTTGTTTGAAATGGCACAGAAATCATTTTAACACTGGAATCACAATAAATCTATGTATCATTAGTTTTAAATCATTAATAAAATTACTTTTATTAAAATTCCATTATGTTTTTAAAAGATTATAATTATTAACCTTAGCATAACTTTGAAAAAATTGCTACTCACAGTGCTTTATATTTTTTACTTCAAATGGATATTGATGATAAAAACTGACCTCAACTTTTAAAAATATCAGTCATATATGTATTTATACACACACACACACACACACACACACATATATATATATATATATATATATATATATATCCGTAAAAATATATAGTTCTTTACAATTTACTTTATATAAGATTTCTATGAGGCTTTGTAATCTGTCATCATTTTTAATTTCTAATATGAAAATGTCCATTTTTGGTAAATTACCAAAATATAAATTTTGAAAACTACCTGAGTTTATTAGCCTAAGTTGGGTTTCAGTGTATCTATTTTGTTCCAATAACAATACATACTGAGCACCCAGACTTATAAAACATAATGTGGTATAACTATAGTTTTAACTTGACTTTTTTCTTTTTTATTCAAGAGACCCTATGAAGGTGATAGAAATTGTTTTCAGGACATTGGAACCTGTTTTCTGCCTGCAATGATATACTTTAAGCTAATGATTTCTTTCCTTTTTCAGTCAATGTAGCCCTGGGTATGTCAGGAGGACTTCATAGTGGTTAATTGATCGTCACAGAGCCTCTCATACACTAAAAGCATAGTGCAGTGGATTGAATTGCAATCAGCACTGCACTGACTTTCACTTGGCTTTCATCCTTGCAGGTGGTCTGCCCACCTTTGTGTTTTAATATCAGCTTGGCAAAGCAGAAGTAAGATCAACACATTGGACAGCATTACTGATTGATCTCATTTGGGAATAAAATTGAGGCACTAGATTTTTAAATGAGGCATCCCTTTCAGCAATTTGGTTGAACATACATAGAAACACTTTTATACGCAGCACAAAGTGACCTTTGGAAGAAAGCATTCAACTTGCTGTGTGAGTTTTGCTTTTGTTATTGGGAATCATGCCGCTAAATTATGCAATTGACCTGAAAAACTAACTCAGAGCTGTCTAGAAATAGTGTTCCAAAAAACAGTTTATAAATTTATTTTAGGCATATTAGTTAGCACTTTTCTATGTATGAAATTTCAGATTAAATTTTATGTCAAATATCAGTCAATTAGGTTTTATGTAAGTGGTACTATATTTTAATGGGAAATTTCATAAATACAAGAAAGGTTTCTTGGTGGCTACATTTACTGTGTGAATTGTATGTGATAACCACATTCAGGTTAAAATAGTTAAAATTTCTCTTTATCTACAGGTCATGATATGCTTAATTTGTCTTCATTAAATAGGCTTAGTCACAAATTTTTCCAAAAATATGTTAATCTTTAACTTAATGTTTGGAATTAATAATAACATTAAATAAAATTAGAAATTTATTTTGGAAAAATTATAGCCTTGAGAAAGGGCTCAGTAGCCAAAGTCATCTGTTGTTCTAGTTAAATATCTGAAATTAGTCCCTAGCAATCATATGATGACTCACAAACATATATAAGTCTGGTTCAGGGTACAAACACATTTTTCTAGCCTCTGCATCCTCTAAGTACACATATGGTTCATATAAATATATGCAAGGAGAACATTCACACACATAAAATAGAAAAAGATCTAAAAGACAAAAAAACTATTTGAGAAATATTTTTAAAACCTCACCAAAATATATCAACAGCTAATGCTTTAAACAATCATAGTAATAAATTAGATTTGCAAATGACTATCACAATGGCCAATCCCATGTCATTTCACAAAGGGACAGATTCAATAACTATACATTTGGCATCATTGTCACGACACAGAAATTGTGCCTTCATTTATGATTTCTATATCAACATTTCTGACAGGAGTTTCATTTATATAACTTTATTCCGAATAACTATACTTTTTGAAGAATGCATTGATGTTGGAAGGAGAGGATTAAGTTCAGATTCTATGAGAAAGAGTTCTCCAGAAGACTCCAGAGCTCTTGTGTGTACTATTTCTACCACTGAGCCATACATTTAGAACTTCAATCACTGATACTAAAGATATCACTGGGACCAAAGATCATGTGATTCTACACTTGACAAGGTGAAAACAATGCTTGGCTTTGGCATGGATATATATAAAATTTAAATCTCAGGATGTGAATTAAGACAAAAAAATTAAAAAAAGAGCAAAAAGAGCAGCATTTCTAAATAGTTAAGTCCTTTATATCAAAGTTGAGAATAACATGTAGCTTCATTTTGTGCAACATTTGTTAATGGATACTGCAAAAATAGCATTAAGTGTAGCAGGCCTCACAGTTTGATGCTAGCTGTTAGCAAATTTGTGTTGTCCACTATTAAAAGCTTTGGGTTGCCACTTATAGCAGCGTTGGTTGCTACATATGGGTTAATATTAAAATAATACTTTCTCTAACTGTCTTCTAAAATTTTGGCATACCAAAAACCAAAGGAGATATTATTCTCATACATTAAAATTAGTGTATGTAGTTCTCTGTGGATGAAGACATTTCAAAGTAACATGGCAAAAAGATCTTCAAATTAAAACAACCCTTTAAAAATGCATGAATAGAATTAATGCAATCAACAGATGCTTTCTGAGAAATAAGAAGCAAACACATATTTCCTGCAGACTAGTTCCCAGGATTGTTTAAGTACAGTGTATATCTCAAACTTCTCATTTGTAAAATTTATTCACTCTAGAAAGAGCATTCTTTGTTACCTATTTGGGAATAAATCATGTATCACAAATTACGCTCTATTAAAGTACATCTCTATGAAGTATCACGCACATTCTCCCTCAGAACATACAGAAAGGCCAGGTAAATACTGTATTTATTAGCAGTAAATTACCTGAGCTGTGAAGTATCATACACATTCACCCTCAGCACATACAGACAGACACTTCAGTCGCTGTATTTACTAGTGTCAAATTTCCTGAGGAGATATGCTACAGAAGCAAATGGTCTGTAGTTTGGTTTGAAGGATGCATTTTATTTTAGGTTTATATAAACAGGTAGAGCTATTTAATTATTTTTATCCGTACAATATTGACATGTATGTATACTGTTACAGAATTTTAGTAAATGTTATCCTGGTTCATCTATCTTAACACATTTTTTTCTGCATTTTCTCCATGAAAGTGCATAATTTTTTCCTTCATGGAAACAGCCCACAAATATGAAGAAATATAATCAGTATTGATTTACAATACAGATAATTATGGATGAATGTGTGAGAAAGCTTTCTAATAGAATTCTGTCAATCAATGTCTGGTCCAACTTTCTCATTACATGTTTGCTGAAACTATATGATGGAATTTGTCTGGTGACATTTCAGGGATAGTGACTTTGATTTCCAAGGAAATGTTTCAGGTTCATTTCATTACCTTAGAAAAGTAAAAGCAAATTTGCCTTATAAAAAGCAATTACTTCTTAGCTGACCAGGGCACAATAGCAATATAAGAGAGATTTCTCATTCCACTATTCAAATCCTGAACCAGCAAACTACTGTTTGATTTTGCTTTAAGCCAATTTTACCATGTTTGAATTGCAAAAGCATTTAATCTTCATAAAGTAGGTTATTATAATGGAGATCATATTGTATTGGTATGGAATATCATCTACGAGGCAATGGGTATGGGTACAATTTTAGTATTTATGGAATTTTAAAAACAATGTTAGCTAAAATATATTTATGAACACTTTGAGTAGTCCACAGGACAGATCATAAGTTGTCACTGCATGCATTTTTGTGAAGACAGGCTTCTATTTCAATATGTTCATTATACATTGGTGAACTAGATGAGCATTGAAGTATTTTAAGTACTCAAACAATGCTATTCTGGCCATAATATTGTATCATTAAGTAGTTACATTTCTCCATTTATTTTCATGGTGCTAAAGTGCTTAACAGTATATATACTATTTGGTGCTTCCTCTCAGTGTGAGGACTAAACTAGGAGAAATGATGTTTTTTCATAATACAACACCGCAGAACTGACTAACTTAAAAATTGAAATCAATGAGAAGAATTGTAAAATTTAAGACAATAAAACTTTTGCCTGTTTTCCCCTTAGTCTTTATTAAGTGAACCATGTAAGTTTTTTGTAAACTAAGCTGCAAGCATAAAATCATAAGACAAGAGAGATAGTGTTTTTAAAAATGCAAGAAGTGTGAAGTCCTAGAATTACTAAATTAGCAGTGAAAAGGTAAATTTTAAAATTAAAATATTTATTTGTTATTTTTATTCTGTGAAACAGAATGCCAATATTGTAGTCCACTATAAAATACATATTCTATTACTATATATGTATTCTATTATCATTTATCTATGGATGTGTTTATGTATATACATGTATATATATATATATATTATAGTGCACTACTGTAGCACTTGCCACCCTCCAATTCATATCAGTTATTTTCCTTTACTTTGTTCACTGCTGCAATTACAGTTGTGAGGCAAAAATCCTGTTGATATATACACATTTATTTAAAATATTGCCTTATTTATGAATACAATACATAGCATAATATAATTATATTTTATAGTTATATATTATATAATATAAATATATTTATTTAAAATACTATTTTAAATGTTACATTCATAAAGTATTAATATGTTACAAAATTTTCTATCCATTTAATTTTACTGATTAATTTTGTTTTATACATTTAGTTAATGCAAACCATAATTCTGACTCTTCTGGACACTAACTCTTGTGTCCTTCCTGTATCCATAACCCACTTCATATTTCTCAGTCATATTTTTAGGATTATCGCATTAGATTTGGTTTTGTGGAATGTTTAGTCCAATGGAGCCTAATGGAATCATCAGTTGCATTGATTTTTAAACAGCATATTATTATTTTCATATATTCTTTTAATTTATTTATTTTTTTTTAAAAACCAATTTTATCTTTATTTTTTTTTCTTTTTTTTCTTTTTTTTTCTTTTTTTTCTTTTTTTTATTGGATGTTTTATTTACATTTCCTATGCTGTCCCCTTACCCCACCCCCCACCCACCTCAGAACCCCCAATCCCCTCACCCCTCCTCCTTCTTCTCTGTGGATGTAACCTCTATCTATTCCCCCCCACTCCCACCTCCCCACCCTCAAAATTCCCACCCCCTGGGGCATCCAGCCTTCATGAGGTCAAGGTTCTCTTCTTCCACCTATGCCCAGCAGGGCCCTCCACTCTTACATATTCAGTTGAAGCCCTGGATACCCCCCAAGTGCTCCCAGGCTGGTGGTTTAGACCCTGGGAGCTGTGGTTGGTTGGTATTATTGTTCTCCTCATGGTGCCGCCAATCCTTTCAGCTCCTTCAGTCTTCACTCTAACTCCTCTATTGAGAACCCCATGATCACTTCAATGGCTAGTTGTGAGCATCTGCCTCTGAATATGTCAGACTCTTGAAGACCTCTGAGGAGACATCCATATCAGGCTCTTATCAGCATGTACTTCCTGACTTCCACATCAGCATCTACCTTTGGTGACTGCACATGGGATGGATACTCAGGTGGAATGGTCTTCAGACGGCCCCTCCTTCAGTTTTTGTCCCTCGCTTTGTCTCCATATTTGCTCCCTTGAGTATTTTGTTGCTCCTTCTAAGAAGGACCGAATCACCCCCACTTGGTCTTCCTTCTTTATGGACTTCATGTGGCCTGTGAGTTGCATCTTGGGCATTTCAAGGTTCTGGGCTAATATCCAATAATCAGTGAGTGAATACCGTGTGTGTTCTTTTGTGATTGGCTTACCTCACTCAGGATGATAATTTCTAGTTCCATCCATTTACCTAGGAACCTCTCGAATTCATTGTTTTTATTCGCATACTATGGTAGAGGGTTTTTGCAAGTCATTTTGGATTAAACATTTTTTGTGTTAATTATCAATTATACATTTATGGACATTTTGGTTGTATATATGTCTGTACACCAGGCTCATGCCTAGTGCCTGGAGTTCCAGAGAGTAAGTACCCAATCTTCTTCATTTGGAGTTACAAATAGTTGTGAGTTTTGATGTGGCTGACAGTAATTTAACCTTGGTCCTACGGACAATCAGCTAGTATTCATAATCAGTGTATTGTATTTCTTGTCTCTACTAACTAATATAATAACCATTTTAATATGGCGGGTAGAACAATATATTAGTCAAGGCTGTCTAAAGCAGGAAAACTTATAGAAGAAAGAGAAGGGAGAGAGGAATTAGTACACTCACAGGCTATACCCCAACTAATCCAACAATGTTGGGCTATAAATAGAAGGTCAAAAATCTAAAAGGGTGGATGTCTCATCTGGTCTTCAATAGATGTTAGAATTCCAAAAAAGTAGCCTATAATGCCAGTGAAGGAGTGGACTTGCTAGGAAGGCAAGACCAACCTGGCAAAGAATAAAAGCTTCCTCCTACTATGTCATTAAATAGAATTCTAGCAAAAAGTGTGACCCAGATTAAAGTTGTGTCTTTCTGCCTCAAGATTTGGATCACCTAGTGATCCATCCTATCTGTAAACACCAAACACATACACATATTGCTGATGCCAAGAAGCATTTCCTGACCAGAGCCTGGTACGGCTGTTCCCTGAGAGATTCTACCAGCAATACAATACCAATACAGATATCTGCAGATACTCACAGCCAACCAAAGGACTGAGCCCAGGGACCCCAATGGAAGAGCTAGGGTTAGGACTGAAGGACCTGAAGGGGATAACAACCCCATAGGAAGAACAATATCAGATAACTGTACCAACTAGTGCTCCAAGGGATTAAACCACCAACAAAGAATGTACGTGGAGGGAGCCATGGCTCTAGATATCTGACATCAGTGGGAGGAGAGGCCTTTGGTCCTGTGTAGGCTTGATGCCCCAGCATAGGGGGATGCTAGAGCAGTGAGGTGGGGGTGGGTAAGCAGGTGGGGTAGCACCCTCATAGAGGCAAAGGGGAGGGAGTGAGGATGGGATGGAAATTTGTAGAGGGGTAACATGGAAAGAGGCTAGAATTTGAAATGTAAACAAATAAAATGATTAATAAAAAAGAAAATATCTGTGCAAGTAACATTCTAAATAAATCTAATATTTTACCATTGTGAAGGCTGAATCTAGTCACCCAAACATAGCGTGGAATGTGGAGCAATCACCTGATTATTGTTTATTGATATATGGAACACTATAACTATTGTGGAGAACAGTATGGTATCAAGGTATGCTCACTTAAAATATAAATACAGAAGAAGTACTAGTTGATCTAGTAATTCTGACATTGGATAGATCAATAGATACTTGGTAAATAGATAGTTAGGGAGGTAGGGTGGTAGATAAATAGAAGATAGATAGATAGATAGATAGATAGATAGATAGATAGATAGATAGATAAATAGAATATATACAAATTTGATATGTGGAGGTTAAATTACATGATACAGTCATGCCCATGGAAGCATTTTATTGGGAAATAAAAGGTTGAAGCTATCCAAATGTCCATCATTTGGTCCATAGATAAGTATAATGTGGTGTATGCTCACTGTGGACTGTTGTATTACTTTAAAAATTAAATAAATTCATATGCATGCTTCAACATGAATAAATATTGAAAATATGCTGAGTGAAATAATCAAAATTTAAAAAAGAGTTGTATTGCAAGAACAAAAAATAAGTTATAACTTTTCTTTTGGTAACATGAAAAATTAAAAGCAAGATATATATGAAGCAAATTTACAGTCTTTGGCAATAAAAAAATTAGTATTTTAGAGTATAAGATAATAATCAAAATATTTTGAAATTAATGAATTTATGGATTCATGTATTTACAAAATTGAGAAACTTATGGTTTTGTTCAGAACTCAAGAATATACAAAATGACTCCAAGGGAAGCTTTAGCCAAATGTTCTTTTCCAACTTTCCTAAGGAGAGACAAAATACAGTCTTGCAAATGGATGTAATATTGACTGGTTATTGAGGATGTAAGAAAGAGTTCTTATAAATTGTCCAAAAAATGTAGCAGATGTGACATCAACAATACTATGTTACATACTGCTTAGGAACCATCTGACAACTTATTTCCTTATGTGAACATGTGTGTGTTAGTGTTGTATCTGTATCTTTCATCCTGCATGCATGCAGGCACAAGTGCCCATATTTGCATATCTGAAAGCCAACAAAAGATATAGAGTATCTTCTGATAGAGCTCTTTTTAATTTTTTTTTTTATCCAGTTTGAGACAATCTCTTACTGAACCAGAAGCTCACAGTTTTAGCTGTGCTGGCTAGCTAGGCATGTCTCAGGATCTACTTAACTCTTCTCTTCATTTCTAGGATTCCAAGCACACATAACTATGCTATACTTTTACATGTGTATGCTGAGGTCATGTCTTTCTTTTTTCAAAGCAACCATTTTTACTGAGCAGTATTCTTAACTCTACTTTGCAGATTAATTGTAAATCATTGACCTTCTCAAGACTGTTCATAAACATACACTATGAGCCTTAATATCACTCAACTTTCTCGTATGCAGTATACTCTATAATTTCTTGAGGCCTTTGCTGGTATACTTCTCTGTGGTACTTTTTAAAATCATACATCAAATTTTGGTTTGTTTCTAAATTTCTGCCAGCTTTCACTAGGTATGAACAAGTTCTTCATACACATACTAACATAGTATTCACTGAAAGCATCTTTGCAAAATGTTTTCAAATTGTCAGATATTTTGTTAAATCTTTACTACCAACCATAATGTCTGAGATACATTAGTGCCATGAAAAATGAAATATCTTCAGGTAATAATAGCTAACACAGAATGCTAGTACCCAATAAATAGGTCTCCTCTGTGTACTCTTTATTCACTACTACATTGTTTACAACAGCTTTTCTCATCTTTTGAGTTTCTAATCCTTGGTGGGTGACAGACTTTAAAACCACACATTCACATGGTCACATATCACATATCCTGTATATTACAATTTGTAACAGTATCAAAATTACAGTTATTAAGTAGCAAAGAAAACAATTTTATGGTTGGTGTTACCATAATATGAATAACTGTATTAATGGGTCATAACATTAGGGAGGTTTAACACCATTGATTTACATTGATTGCTCATTAATTACTTAATCCATTCTGTAGAACCAGTTCTCTATCTTCCCTCTTCTGTTGAAAATCTCAAGGCAAGAAACACAAGGGTCTGTACCAGTTCCTCTGCATATGTATTACATGCATTAGTTTAGTATTTTTATGAGACTTGACTGTGAAGACAAGTGGGTCTTTGACTCTTTTGTCTGCTCTCAGAATTCTACCTTCTGTTTGGTTGTCATGTTCAAGTTTGATATGATAAAAGGCTTCTTCTTGTTATAATCTATTTTGATATACTTTGATATGTTTTGTTGCTACACCCTCACCCTCGCCTGCCTTTCTTTCCTCTCTCCATCTTCTTTTCTCTCTGTCTCTCCATCTCTCCTCCTGCTTTCTCTTCCTCCCTCCCTCCCTCATCCTTTCTTTCATGAAGTATCAGATTTGTTGGAGCAGTTCTTCAGTCAGAAGGACAAAGTATTTATTTCTCATTCAATATTATATTCTCAGTCATGTTGGTATAGAGAATGTCATACAGATTAACATCATGTTGTAAGGAAGGAGCTGTCTTTTCTCTGACCGGAATGACATTATCAATAGTTTCCTGGACGTTCAAGCAATTCCACACATAATAACAAATTGCAAATAGGATAAAAGAATTGAAGTGTCTATTTTTTTTCTGGGTATTGACAAAAATCCTTGGACTCGTTCACAGGAAGCTCATGAGAATTTGGAAGTCTGGATCTTTCACAATTGACTTGTACTTCAGCCTGTGCAATTAGTGTGGATGTCTCCAATCTGTGTCATTACTTATTATAAACATATATTTTTTATATTTGTCTGATTGGTACAATGGGTCAGAATTATTCAACTTGTAACATGACCTTTGGAAATTAGTAGACTAATATGTTGTTATAAGAGACATTTTTTAATATTACAAGATACAATATTACAAGATAAAAGAAAAACCATTACATCAAGACTGGACAAGGCAACCTAATAGAAGCAAGTGTCCCAAGATTCAGCGGAAGAATCAGAGACTCACTTATTTACACACTCAGGAGTCCCCAAAAAATACTAAAATGAGAAAGATATAATATATATGCAGGTGCAGGACTGTGTATATACTGTGCTTGCTACTTTAGTCGCTCTGAGTTCATGTGAGCTTTGCTCATGCTGATTGGGTAGACCTTGTTTTCTTGGTGTCCTCCATCCACTTTGGCTCTTGCAGTCTTTCTCCCTTCTCTTCTGAGGGGTTATCTGAGCTCCGAGGGGAGAAATTAATGGAAACATCCCATTTAGGGCAGGGTTCCAAGGACTTTCTTTCTCCTCATAGTGTCTGGCTATGATACTATGATTCCCATCTGCTATAGAAAAAAGTCTCTTCAATGATGACTAAATTAGGCACTGATCTCGGAGTATACCAGACTATCACTAGGAGTCATTTATTGTACTTTTTTTTCTTTCATACTAGTAGTTTCTTGTTTTATCCTAGGTCTCTGGACTCTCGTGTCTCTGATTCATGTTTACTGAAGTAGTTTAGAGTATGGGTCCTATCTAGTGGAGTGAATCTTAAGTTAAATTACACATTACTTGGTTGATCACACAAGTTCTTTGCCACCAATGCCCTAATATAACTTGCAGGTAGGGCATATTCTAGGTCAAAGGTATTGGAGCTGGGTCCATATTTGCATTTCTTGTTTAATAGGCTAAAAATTACCTTTCCTTATCAAAGTCCTGATTATTTACTTACATTAAATTTGTACTTCATATATATGTTATTCATAAAAATAATTTATGAAGATAACTTACTTTAAATATTCATCTATAGCCATATATGTATGCCTAAAAATGTATTTTCTATGCATAGTCTAACTTGAAATATTTCTAATCTGATCATTTTTATCTATATTTTAATGTATATAATCCATCACAAAGTACAATAATTTATTAGTTCTTATTGGTTGAGTGATTTTTCAAAACCTCAATAGATCTTCAACTTCATGTTTTAGAGGTACATTTGTAAATTACTGAGGTACATTTGTAAATTACTGGCAATTAGAATCAGCATAAAGTATAAATGATCTTATGTTTGAACATATATCATTGACAAAATTACAAAATTGTTACATTTGATAAGCATTCTGTTATATATGGCTGTTATTTGTCATGTTGTTATATCGCTTCATTTCCAGTGTGAAAAAAATTGAGTTTCATAGAGCCTATTTTATTGTAACCAGTGCTGAACCATGACTTCTAGATTCTGACTCAGATCATTTTACTTTTGCTACATTTAAGCAAAGCACAATTTAGAACAAGTACTAAGGTAAGAATTACCTTCAGCCCTATAAGTACAGCAAAACTAACTTACGACATGTTTACATTGATGTTCTTAGAGAAGGTTCTTATAGCATCACATGTAAGATGGTTTATGTTGACTTAGAAACAATGATCAAGGTAAGGGACTAGGGAGAATGACTGAAGTAGACATAATGTCTGTGGGAGTCAGGACTGACCTGGCACTATGATTACATAGAACACACTTAGGCTGTTTTAAAGCACAAATGATATCACTTAGAAGAATAGATTTATGATATAAAAATAATGCATTAGGTTTTCAGGGGACAGGGTCTTTGATAGTATAATTCTGGGAGACGCAGGCAGAGGATATATCATCTATAGCAAAGAATCACAAAATTGTAAAATTGAGTCATTTTTGGAATTCCAGGAAGAATAGATAGGTAACATCATCATTCCTTTGAAGAGCTAAGCTGTGTGTTATCTTTTCCTGGTTTCTCCAGTGCTTATATATGTATACAAATCATTTTTGCACTCTTTGCTATCTACACTGATTGATTTCTTTACATGAAATATTTTTCCATAGGAAAATTCAATAACATAGTATTCCACCATAATATAGGAATTCTATAAAGAGCAGAGAAAGCACCAATATTCATGTGAAAGAGACTGTACAACAATGAGACAGATAGACTTCTTAGCATAGTATACTGATCTAAGATCAGTTTTCAGATGTTAGATAGAAATTTTAAACAGCTACACTAAGCAAACAGAAGTAGAATTACCAGGAGCCTCCTGGCTTGAAGATAGTAGAAACAAGGCACAGAGTAGGACTCTGGTGTAGCTTTAACGTCCGAGGTTTTCTCAACATTCTAGCACCCTATACTGAAATGCTGATAAATTCTAAAATATCCTAAAATGTTCTTGCTCTATCTGAGGGTAAAAAGCTGCTTGGCTTAGGCAACTGACACCTGTAGCCTGACAGCTGGGGATTAATTAATGTGGTCTTTGTTCTATTTCAGCAGGAACTGAATGGTTCTAACTTTCACATTGCTAGTCAGAAGTCATAGTAAGAAAATTGGAATAATCATATATATATATATATATATATATATATATATATATATTACTTTCACATTGCTAGTCAGAAGTCATAGTAAGAAAATTGGAATTTTATATATATATATATTCTTTTTTCAAGAAATTAGAGTCCAGAAAACCAAATAACCCTATTAAAAATGGGGTACAGAGCTAAACAAAGAATTCTCAACTGAGGAAACTCTAATGGCTGAGAAGCACCTAAAGAAAAGTTCAACATCTTTAGTCATCAGGGAAATACAAATCAAAATAACCCTGAGATTCCACTTCATACTAGTCAGAATGGCTAAGATCAAAAACTCAGGTGACAGTAGACGCTGGCAAATATATGGAGAAAGAGGAACACTCCAACATTGTTGGTGGGATTGCAAGCTGGTACAACCATTCTAGAAAGCAGTCTGCTGGTTCCTCAGAAAATTGGTCATAGCATTACCTAAGGACCCAGCTATAACACTCCTGGGCATATACCCAGAAGATGTTCCAACATATAACAAGTGCATATTCTCTGTTATGTTCATAGCAGCCTTATTTATAACAGTTAGAAGCTGGAAAGAACCCAGATGTCCTTCAACAGAGGGATGGATAAAGAAAATGTGGTAATTTACCCAATGAAGTACTACTAAGCTATTAAAAACAATGAATTTGAGAAATTCTTAGGCAAATGGATGGA
This sequence comes from Grammomys surdaster, assembly GCF_004785775.1. Classification (NCBI taxonomy): domain Eukaryota; kingdom Metazoa; phylum Chordata; class Mammalia; order Rodentia; family Muridae; genus Grammomys; species Grammomys surdaster. Next base: position 5,377,929 of record NW_021620966.1, on the reverse strand, counting down.
ACTAGAAAATATCAACCTGAGTGAGGTAATTCAATCACAAAAGAACACTTGATATACACTCACTGATAATTGAATATTAGCCCAAAAGCTCACAATACCCAAGATACAACTCACAGACCACATGAAGCTCATGAAGAAGCAAGACCAAAGCGTGGATGCTTCGGCCTTTCTTAGAAGGAGTAACAAAATACTCATGGGAGCAAATATGCAGACAAAGCATGGGACAGAAACTGAAGGAGAAGTCGTTTGGAGACTGTTCCACCTTAGTATCCAACCAATGTGCAGTCACCAAAGGTAAATACTGATATGGATGTGAGGAAGTGCATGCTGTCAGGAGCCTGATATAGCTGTCTCCTTAGACATCTACCAGAGCCTGACATATACAGAGGCAGATGCTCACAGCTAACCACTGAACTGATCCTGAGCTTCCCAATGGAGGAGTGAGAGAGAAGACTGAAGGAGCTGAAAGGGTTTGGAGCACCATGGAGTGAGCAATAATATCAACCAACCAGAGCTCCCATGGTCTAAACCACCAGGTCTGAGAGCACACAGGGTCGGTCCCATGGCTCCAGCTGTATATGTAGGAGAGGAAGGCATTGTCATGGATAGGTGGAAGAGGAGGTCCTTGGTCCAGTGAAGGCTGGATACCCCAGTGTGGGGAAATTGGAAGGTGGGGTTGTGCGAGTGGGCGGGTGGGTGGCGGCACATTCCCATAGAAGAAGGAGGAGGAAGGATGGCATTGGGATTTCCTGGGTGGGGGAAAATGGAGAAATGTGGTGGGTATCACATATGAAATGTAAATAAAATGTTCAATGAAAGGGATAAATACAGTAAAAAATGATTATAGTGTTTATTTCTAAATTGTAAAAAGTTTCCTATGAAGTTCTTTAAGAAAAGGGGGAACAGTGGTAAGATCCTAACCAGAGCAAGGAAAATATTTTTCTCATCTCTTTGTCCTCAGTACTTATACATTTTTCAGAATACATAATTACATGATAAATAGTTCATCATAAGTTCACACATAAAATAAAATCATAAATTGAAATAGAATTTTACAACAGAGAATATTTACATGTGCATCATTTAGGAGTAATTATCTGGCTAAGCATTTATCACCTGTCACAGCTCCACAGGTTCACTGAAAGTTAAAAACCATAACTAAATTATTAGTGAAGTTTTGTACAGATAAACCCAATCAATACTTATCTTCTGTCCTAGCACCTATAATAAATCATTAGTTCCCTTTTTATGACCTTTGGTTAATTGTTTTACAACTTCTTGGAATGTGCTCTGAGTAGTAGAAAGTCTTGTTATTATCTAGAAGCAATTAACTGGTGACACATGGGAGATTGACAGAGTTCTCATTGCAATTTTGACTATCAGAAGAGATCTAACAGTAATCCAACTATAAAAGAGGTTAATAAATACTGATATAAATTTAGGAATTTTTATAGGATCACCACTAAGAATTAAGAAGTCATCTACAAGTCTACAGAGCATCACTACAAGACAGTACATCTTTACATATCTGCAAAAGATCTGCTCAAAAGATGTGCACTAGTACCTGCTGATTGTTATATATGTTAATAATAACAGGAAAAGCATATCAATAGACGGAATCTTTCCTAACATGATTTACTTCTAGGCCTTGCCTGTCAGAGCTTCATCATAGATATAATCTAAAATGAAATCATTTCAGGACGATCATCTGCTAGTTGTTAGCTTGTCCTATGATGCCTCCTGACATAGAATTACTTATTCTAACCAATATGATGCTTCCATTAAAATATGGGTTTGTTGCTTTTAATATTGTCTACACATTTTAGGCATGGCAGGAAATACAATGACAGGAAAGTTGGTCCATCTTACAGTTGAACTTTTAGTTGCAAGAAAGTCATGGATCCATTGGATCAACAGTCACAAATGCCAAAACACTCAAGTGAACACACTATACTGTGATGGGGAATAAAAAATATTGTATTTCAGTATAAAGTAGTTACCTCTAGTCATGCTAGAGAACAAGTGTGATTCCACAACTTCTCTAAGGAGCATTTTTTTAAATTTATTTTTTCTCAAATCTTATTTCATTCACACAGGGGTTATAAACACAGAAAGGCAGGATGGCAGGATGTGGGGAAGGGAATGAAATAGAGTGTAGGTGTTCAGGGGGAATACAGATATCTTCCGAACCGGGTATCAGCTGGGTGAAGGTCTAAGGAGCCTTTGAAATCATCTGTTGTTTGAGTAAAATGAAAAAATAAGAAAGTTATGAAAGAGAGAAAGAGTCCTCTTTCCTGGAGTTGGTCAGGAACAAAAGGAGAAGTTGGCACTCAGATGCTACTTTCAATCAAACTTTTAATGTTTTCCTCCTATCAGTTTCATTTCATGATGTTGCTGCCATCAAAGCCCAAGCTGTTTCTGCTAGGTCACTACAGATTCTTTGGTTCTTTGTCAAATGTCATGAGGAGCAAGTCTTAAACTTCTCAGAATTCTCATCATTGATTGTTTTGCTGGATCATAGAGGAAACAGTAGGTCTCATTGGGTTTGTTTGGTTGATTGGTTTTGGAATGTTTGTTTTACTTCAGATCCTCTTGTCTTTAGTTTTGCCTTTCACTTGAATAGACTCACATCATCATACCACTGTGTACATAATGTAAATCTGACCCATGTAGTGTCCTGTCTGACAATTATTAATGGTAAAATGATTCTAATAGTAAAATAACCTACTATAATGTCTCAAATTTATTATTGTTAGAAAGTATTCTCAAAACCAGTATTTAGTAAAAGTATATTTAGGTAAGAAAGATCTCAACTTCCTTGTATGTTTTAGTTTTATTAACTGACAGCTCCTTCTATACCACATGGAAAATATTATTTCCTAGCTTAAAAATAAAATTTCCATTCACTTTAATAAAAGAAAGGGGTATAATAAAGCTAGCTTTGGTGATATTAATGTTTTACCTAACTCTACATTTTAAGAATGTTTCAAGAATAGATGCCTATGGGGGCTTGTCTTGTTCTTTCTTGGTAGTTTCACTAACTCTACATTTTAAGAATGTTTCAAGAATAGATGCCTATAGGGGCTTGTCTTGTACTTTCTTGGTAGTTTCAGTAATAACTGTACAAAATATTAGCTCTATACCCTGCTGATATTGTAGTAGGCTTCTTTGTCACCATTGTATACTTTCAAAAGAGCACTATCTCCTAGTAATGAAAATATCAATTTTCTTTATACACATTATTTTTCCTAGGGAGTTGCTGAAACTCAAAAGCATATTAACATGTTTCAACTGTTAGTAATTTGCTTTTGATCCTCTTATAACAGAGAGTCATGAATATACATCAGGGAACCAAGAGATCCTGTAAGTTTAGTCCAACTAAATATTAATGTATAAAATTCAACATTGTGCTTATTTAGTTAATGTTATCAATACACTTTAAGATAATTTCAAGTGAACAAAATTCAATGAACCTGTAATGAACCTTTTCAAATGGGCATTTAACCTGTGACTCATATTTGTAAATAGAAACATGGATGAGATGAGAAAGAGAGGAAACAATAAAGAAACTGGGCAGATTGCAAATGACTGAAAAACACTTAGGAAATGAGATCATATATATGTTTGCAAATTCTGGGGATTAGTCACATAGCGTATGGAAACTTTCTTATTGTAGAATAAATAAGGGAAGTTTAAACAGTTAAATTTGTATTATAAAAATATATAAAATAAATCTAATATGTGATGAGAATACCTTTCTTACTATTTTGCATTATTTTTTGGTTTAATTACAATGTTACAATGTTTGAACCATAGGCAAAACAGACATTTTAATGCCAGTATAGAATATAAATTGAACTTACTGAATTTCTAATATCAATACTTTCTTCTTTGAATAGATGTGTCATAAATCAAACTTATATGTTAGAAAATGACAGTTTTCAAATGAATATATTTAGGACACATTTATCTTATGAGATAATAAGCTTTCTCAGGAATTTCCAGGGGATCACAGGAATTTTGTAAAGCATTTGCCCTATAACTGTGATATATTATTATATATTTTTCCTTAAATAATCTAAGTAGTATCTTATAATCTATATTTTCTTTTGCTTCTGTTGTTATTTGGGTATAGTCAGTTTATTGAATAACTGTACATATAAGTCCTGATACATAGCTGGTAGATCACTGAAATGTCATTTGATACCAAGTACTAGGACTTACTCTTTAAATTGCTCCTTTGACAGATTCGTAATTTTGCATTATTTTGGGGGAGCATTTGAAAGAAGGACATAGGGCAGTGTTGGAATCTGCAGGTTTCTGAGGTTGTGCCTTAGAGGAACATCTCGCTTCCTTGATGCCTTTTTGTCCTGTGTCTTGTCTCCTAGCTGTCATGAATTGAATGGATTTCCTCTTCACCACCCTCCTGCAAGATGTTCTGACTTATAGCAGGCCTAATGGTAACGGAATCAACTGATTAAAACAGAAAACAGTGAAACTATGAAGCAAAATTTCTTCTGTGAAGTTGTGTCTCTCAGATTTTTTCCAACATCCAAAAGCCTCAAAAGTATAACTTATTCTCTAAGTTTGTTTTACACATTCATCTGCATAGTTTTATTCAGTAGAGACCACCTTTCTTAAAGACACAATTTGTAACACCATATATATTAATGCTGAATTTCTAAAAGATGAAAAACTTGATGAGAGGAGAGGAAGGGGGGAAAAGGTAGCAGAATCAGGTATGAGAGTACACAGGGATGATATACATAGGGTCAGATATTTGAACAGAAGTATGTAGCAATTGGGGATGGCGAACTGGGGAGTAACCACCAGCAAGACCCAGATGCCAGGAAAGCAAGAGGATCCCAGGACCCAACAGGGATGAGATTAGATGAAATGCCCAACAAAGGAGAGGGAGAACCTATAGACATCAGATCCAGAGCTTAGGCAAGGCACCAAGTTGGGAGACAGGGTCACCCACTAATCTCAAAAAAATTTTATTGGATATTTTATTAATATTTCATATGTGATATCCTTTCCCCATTTTACTCCACCTAGGAAAACCCTATCCATCCCCCATCCTCCTTCTTCTGTGGGAATGTGCCACCACCCACCCGCCCACTCTTACCACCCGCACCTTCCAATTCCCCCACACTGGGGTATCCAGCCTTCACTAGACCAAGGAACTCCTCTTCCACCTATCCCTGACAATGCCTTCCTCCCCTACATATAAAGATGGAGACATGGATCTGACCCTGTGTGCTCTCAGACTGGTGGTTTAGACCATGGGAGCTCTAGTTGGATGATATTATTGCCTACTCTATGGTGCCCCAAAGCCTTTTAGCTCCTTCAGTCTTCTCTCTCACTCCTCCATTGGGAAGCTCAGGATCAGTTCAGTGGTTAGCTGTGAGCATCTGCCTCTGTATATGTCAGGCTCTGGTAAAAGTCTGAGGAGACAGCTATATCAGGCTCCTGACAGCATGCACTTCCTCACATCCATATCAGTATTTACCTTTGGTGACTGCACATTGGTTGGATACTTAGGTGGAACAGTCTCCAAACGACTTCTCCTTCAGTTTCTGTCCCATGCTTTGTCTGCATATTTGCTCCCATGAGTATTTTGTTACTCCTTCTAGGAAGGGCCGAAGCACCCACACTTTGGTCTTGCTACTTCATGAGCTTCATGTGGTCTGTGAGTTGTATCTTGGGTATTGAGAGTTTTTGGTTAATATCCAATTATCAGTGAGTGTATACCAAGTGTTCTTTTGTGACTGAGTTACCTCGCTCAGGATGATATTTTCTAGTTCCATCCATTTGCATCAGAATTTCTCAAATTCATTGTTTTTACTAGTTTAATAATATTCCATTGTGTAAATGTACCACATTTTCTGTATCCATTCCTCTGTTGAAGGACATTTGGGTTCTTTCTAGCTTCTAACTAATATAAATAAGTCTGCTATGAACATAGTGGAGCATATGCACTTGTTATATGTTGGAGCATCTTCTGGGTATATGCCCAGGTGTGGTAAAGCTTGGCCCTCAAGTAATGCTATGTTCAATTTTCTGAGGAACCACCAGACTGATTTCCGGAGTGGCTGAACAAGCTTGCAATCCCACCAACAATGTTGGAGTGTTCATCTTTCTCCACATCCTTGCCAGCATCTGCTATCACCTGAGTTTTTGATCTTAGCCATTCTGACTGGTGTGAGGTGAAATCTCAGGGTTGCTTTGATTTGCATTTCCCTGATGACTAATGATGTTGAACATTTCTTTAGGTGCCATTAGAGTTTCCTCACTTTAGAATTCTTTTTTTGCTCTGTACCTCTTTTTTTAATAGGATTGTTTTTCTGGAGTCTAATTTCTTGAACTCTTAGTGTATATTGGATATTATCCTTCTATGGGATGTAAGATTGGTAATGATCTTTTCCCACTCTATTGGTTGCTGTTTTGTCCTATTAACAGTGTCCTCAGCTTTATAGAAGCTGTACAATTCATGAGGTCCCATTTATCAATTCTTTATATTAGAGCATAAAGTACTGATGTTCTTTTCAGGAACTTTACTCCTGTACCCAGGTGTTCTAGGGCCTTCCCTACCTTCTCTTCTATTAGTTTCAGTGTATCTTTCAGTGAAGATTCTTTATCCACTTGTACTTGAGCTTTGTTCAGGGAAATAAGATTTGCATTCTTCTGCATGCTGAACTCCAGTTGAACCAGTACCATTTGTTTAAAATGCTGTTCGTTTCCACTGGATGATTTTAGCTCGTACGTCAAAGATCAAGTGGACATAGGTGTGTGGGTTCAATTCTTGGTCTTCAATTCTATTCCATTGATCTTTCTGCCTGTCTCTGTACCTATATCATGCATTATTTATCACTATTGTTCTGTAGTACTGCTTGAGGTCAGGGATGGTGATTCCCCTAGAAGTTCTTTCATTGTTGAGAATAGTTCTTGCTATCCTGGGTTTTCTGTTATTCTAAATTAAATTGCAAATTTTTCTTTCTATCTTTATGAAGAAGTGAGTTGGAATTTTGATGGAGATTGCATTAAATCTCTAGATTGCTTTTGGCAAAATGGCCATTTTTGCTAAATTAATCCTGCCAATCCATGAGCATGGAAGATCTTTCCAACTTCTGAGATATCCGATTTCTTTCTTTAGATATTTGAAGTTCTTGTCATACAAATATTTCACTTGCTTGGTTAGATTCAACCAAGGTGTTTTATATTATTTGTGACTATTATGAAGGATGCCATTTCTCAAATTTCTTCTCAGCCTGTTTATCCTTTAAGTAGAGGAAGGCTTCTGATTTGTTTGAGATATTTATATCCAGACACTTTGCTGAAGTTTTTTTTATTAGGTTTAGGTATTCTCTGGTGGAAATTTTGGGGTCACTTAAGCATACTATCATATCATCTGCAAGTAGTAAAATTTTGACTTCTTTATTTCCAATTTGTATCCCTTTGACCTCCTTTTGTTGTCTAATTGCTCTGGTTATGACTCACAGTACTATATTGAACAGTTAGGGAGAAAGTGGGAAGCCTTGATTAGTCCATGGTTTTAGTGAGATTGCTTCAAGTTTCTCTCCATCTAGTTTAATGTTCACTACTGGCTTCCTGTGTATTGCTTTTACTATGTTTACGTATGGGCTTTGAATTCATGATGTTTCCAAGACTTTTACCATGAGGGATGTTGAATTTTGTCAAATCCTTTCTCAGCATCTAGTGAGAATGATCATGTGATTTTTTTCTTTGAGTTTGTTTATATAGTTGATTACATTGATGGATTCCTGAATATTGAACCATCCCTGCATTCCTGGGATAAGCCTACTTGATCATGATGAATGATTGTTTTGATGTGTTTTTTATTCTGTTTGTGAGAATTTTATTGAGTATTTTTGCATCGATATTCATAAGGGAGATTGCACTGAAGTTTTCTTTCTTTGTTGTGTCTTTATGTCGTTTAGGTTTGAGTGGAATTGTTGCTTCATAGAATGAATTAGATAGTGTTCCTTCTTTTTCTATTTTGTGGAATTGTTTGAAAAGAATTGGTATTAGGTCTTCGTTGAAGATCTGACAGAATTCTGCACTAAAACCATCTAGTCCTGGGCTTTTATTGGTTGGGAGACTTTTAATGACTTCTGTTATTTTTGGAGGGGTTGTGGGACTGTTTAGATGGTTTGTCTGCTCCTGATTTAACTTTAGTACCTGGTATCTGTCTAGAAAATTGTCCATTTCATCCAGATTTTCCAGTTTTGTTGAGTATAGACTTTTGTAGTATGACTTGATGTTTTATGAATTTCTTCAGTTTCTGTTGTTTTGTTTCTCTTTTCATTTCTTATTTTATTAATTTTTATACTGTCTCTCTGGCAAGTGGTTAGTCTGGCTAAGGGTTTATATATTTTGTTGATTTTCTCCAAGAACCAGCTCCTGGTTTTGTTGATACTTTGCATAGTTCTTTTTTGTTTCTGCTTGGATGATTTCAGCCCTGTTTGATTATTTCCTGTCTTCTACTCCTATTGGGTGTATTTGCTCCTTTTTGTTTAAGAGCTTTCAGGTGTGCTGTCAAGTTGTTAATGTATGCTCTCTTCAGTTTCTTTTTGTAGGCACTTTGAGCTATGAGTTTTCCTCTTAGTATGGCTTTCATTGAGTTCCACAAGTTTTGCTATGATGTGTCCTCATTTTCATCAAATTCTAAAGTCTTTAATTTCTTTCTTTGACCAAGTCATCATTGAGTAGAACATTCTTCAGTTTCCATGTGTATGTGGGGCTTTGCATTGTTTTTGTCATTATTGAAGACCAGCCTTAGTCTGTGGTGATCTGATAGGAAGCAAGGAATTATTTCAATTTTTTTGTATCTGTTTTGGCCTGCTCTGTGACCAATTATATGGTCTATTTTGGAAAAGGTACAATGAGGTGCCGAGAAAGCTATATATTCTTTTGTTTTAGGATGAAATGTTCTATAGATATCTATTAAATCCATTTGTTTCATAGCTTCTGTTATTTTCACTGTGTCTCTGCTTAGTTTTTGTTTCCATGATATGTCCATTGCTGAGAGTGGGGTGTTGAAATACACTACTTTTATTGTGTCAGGTGTAATGTGTGTTTTGAGCTTTAGTAAAGTTTCTTTTATGTATGTTGGTGCCCTAGCATTTGGAGCAAAGATGTTCAGAATTGAGAGTTCATCTTGGTAGATTTTTCCTTTGATGAGTATGAAGTGTCCTTCCTTATCTTTTTTGATTACTTTTGGTTGAAAGTCAGTTTTGTTTTTTTGTTTTTTTGTTTTTGTTTTTTTTTTTTGATATTAGAATGGCTACTCCAGCTTGTTTCTTGGGACCATTTGCATGGAAAATTGTTTTCTAGCCTTTTACTCTGAGGTAGTGTCTGACCTTGTGACTGAGGTGAGTTTCCTATATGCAGCAAAATTCTGGGTCCTGCTTATGTATCTAGTCTGTTAGCTTATGTCTTTTTATTGTGGAATTGAGTCCATTGATGTTAAGAGATATTAAGAAAAAATGATTGTCGCTTCCTGTTATTTTTGTTATTAGAGTTGGAATTATGTTTGTGTAGCTATTTACTTTTGGGGTTGTTGGAAGATTACTTTCTTGCTTTTTCTAGGTTGTAGTTTCCCTCCTTCTGTTATAGTTTTCTGTCAATTATCCTTTGAAGTGCTGGATTTGTGGGAAGATATTGTATAACTTTGGTTTTGTCAGGGAATATCTTGGTTTCTCCATTTATAGTGATTGAGAGTTTTGCTGGGTGTAGTAGTTTGGGCTGCCATTTGTGTCATCTTTGGGTCTCTATGATATCAGTCCAGGATCTTCTGGCTTTTATAGTCTCTGATGAGAAGTCTGGTGTAATTCTTATAGGTCTGACTTTATATATTACTTTACCTTTTTCCCTTACTGCTTTTAGATTTTTTCTTTGTTTTGTGCATTTGATGTTTTGACTAGTATGTAACAGAAAGGATTTCTTTTCTGGTCTAGATATTTGGAGTTCTATAGGCTTCTTGTATATTCATGGACATCTCTTTTTTTAGATTAGGGAAGTTTTCCTCTATAATTTTGTTGAAGATATTTACTGGCCCTTTAAGTTGGGAATCTATACTCTTGTCTATACCTATTATCCTTAGGTTTTGTCTTCTCATTGTGTTCTGGATTTCCTGGATGTTTTGGGTTAGGAGCTTTTCGCATTTTGCATTTTCTTTGACAGTTATGTCAAGGTTTTCCATGGTATCTTTTGCACATGAGATTCTCTCTTCTATCTCTTGTATTCTGTTGGTGATGCTTGTGTCTATGACTCCTGATCTCTTTCCTAGGTTTTCTTTATTGTTTCTACTTCCATTTTTAGATCCTGCATGTTTTTATTGAATTCATTCACCTGTTTGGTTGTGTTTTATTTTAATTCTTTAAGGGATTTTTGTGTTTCCTCTTTAAGGGCTTCTACCTGTTTACATGTGTTCTCCTGTATTTCTTTAAAGGAGTTATTTTCTTCCTTTGTAAAGTCCTCTATCATCATCATGAGAAGTGATTTTAATTTAGAATTGTGCTTTTCTGGTTTGATGGGGTCTCCAGGACTTGCTATGTTAAGAGAACTTCGTTACGTTGATGCCAGGTAACTTCCGTTTCTTTTACTTACATTCTTGTGCTTGCATTTATCCATCTATTTAATTCTAGTGCGACCTGCACTCTCTGTCTCAGACTGGAACCTGTCTTTCCAGTTATCTTGCTTGTGTCAGAACTCCTCAGAGTCCAGATGTCCCTGTGATCCTGTGATTCTGAGCTTCTAGGTGGAAGAACTCCTGGGACTCAGGCTGACTCTTGGATCCTGAAATCTTGCTGCTCTGAGTGCAGCAGTTCCTCTAGGATGACTGAAGATATAGTGTCTTCATGGGAGCAGACCAGATAGGTGTCTGCCCCAACAACAGGGTAGAAGGGGAGTGGTATTCTGGAAGGGTGAGGTTTGGGTGGCTGATGGATCCTGAGTGCTCCAGGCTCCCAGTTGTAGCTCTGGGGTGTAGAGTAGTCTAAGAGTGTTCTTTCCAGCTACTCTAGTACAGTGCCTCCTCTAGTATGACTTAGCATATGGTGTCTTCATGGGAGCAAACCAGTTAGGTGTCTGCCCCAGCAAAAAGGCCATCTCCAAATTTTTAATCCAGAATTGCTCTTGTCTAAAAAATATTCAGAGACAAAGTATGGCACAGAGAATAAAGGAAAGGCCATGCAGAGATTGCCCCACCTGGGGATCCATCCCATGTTCAGACAAAAAACTTGTGGATGCTAAGAAGTGCTTGCTGACAGGAGCCTGATATAGCTGTCCCCTGAGAGGCTCTGCCAGAGCCTGACAAATACAGAGGCAGATGCTAGCAGCCAACCACTGGATTAAGCACAGGAACCCCAATGGAGAAGTTAGAGAAAGGACTGAAGGAGGTGAAGAAGTTTACAACCTCATAGGAAGAACAACAGTATCAACTAACCAGACCCCCCAGAGCTTCCAGGAACTAAACCACCAGCCAAAGAACATGCATGGAGGCAACCATGGTTCCAGTTGCATATGTAGCAAAGGATGGCCTTGTCTGGCATTAATGGGAGGTGAGGCTTTTGGTCCTGTGAAGGCTTGATGCCCTAGTGTAAGGGAATACCAATGAGAGGAGGCAGAAGTGGGTGGGTGGTGGAGCACCTGCATAGAAGAGTGAGGGGCTTTGGATAGGGGGTTTCTGGAAGGGAATCCAGGAAAAAAGATAAAATTTGAAATGTAAATAAATAAGATATCTAATAAAAAAAGAAAACATAATGCTGAAAGTAATACATATGATTTTAAATATGATTGCTTTCCTTCTTAAAATTGTATCTTTAAGAAACACTGAGACATCTCAAAACAAGACAGTGAAACAAGAGTAAACACTGTTGCAAAAAATAAGTAGAATACAATAACAGTAGTCATACAAGAACTGTATTCTTTTTATTTTATCACTACTCCACTTTTCATCCCTGAATTTGAAGACTGGGGATTCATGTAAGTGATATGAAATAACTTTATTTTCCACCTTGACACATTTCATTTAATATCATTCTTAAATTTCATCTATCTGAAGATATATATCAGCACTTTTTTCTCCTAAGGCTTGAATTTGTTTTTATTCCATTTTATGTATATGTCATACTCTGCTCATTTATTCAGATATTAATGATGGTTCTACCATTTAGATTTAGTAAATAAGGGTGAAACAAATATACTCATAAAATATTCTCTTAGGTATCCTACCATGAAATTTTGAGAGAATACACAACAAAGTTAAACAGTTGCTGTGAATGGCAATTCTATTTTTATATTTTAGGAGAAATAACATTCGGTTTTCCAATGTCATTTTACCACTTTATTCTTTTCCAAAAAGATATATAACATTCTAATACCTCTCCATCTTTTTAGGAAGCTATTTCCTGATTTGTCTTAGGCTATGATTGCTTTTATGGGATTAATATCACATGCCACTTTCATTTGGTTTGCTTTTGTTTCTGATGATGAGTAGCATAGAGAATGATTTTGTGTTCTTATAGTCAATTAGAAATCTTTACAGAAATGACCTTTCTTGGTGGTTGTTGATTTTTTTTATTGCTGTTTCTACACTATTGATTTTAGTTTTATATATTTTATAAATTTTCTTCTGTAGTAGAGAGATGATCTACAGATATTTTCTTATTCTATGTATTTGTTCCTTTTCAGTAGCTGTAACCACAGTATCAGACTGCACCAATCTAAAAGAGGGAAGACCTGTGTTTTCAGTCCACCAAGCAAGGGACAGAATTATAAGATACTCTATTAAAGATGAAATATGTGGAAAATGCTCTTTCCAACATAGCAGACTAGAAAACAAAAATTTCAGAAAGAAGCTTGGTCTTGTATGTTTAAAATCTTGCCTCTGGTAATCAATTTCTGCCTGCCTGCTCTTATATTACTATTTTCTCCATCACAGCGGAAATTTCCTCCTACCTAGGATAGGTGTCATACAGAACATGTAGCTTACTGCAGCTTCACAGGCTTGTCGTATCAGGCCACAAGCCCACTAGATCCTTAATCTTACATTCTATGTGTTTTCCACATCAGTATAATGTGGCCAATGACAAGTCTTATTGTGAATTTGAGTCTTGTCAGGCCACTTTTGTATCCTGTAAATAGTAAGTAATAATAATTAATGAAAATATATAAAATTTGCAAAAAGCAAGAACTATATTGGAAGGTTATAAAGAAGAAAAGGTTAAAGAAAAATTATGTTATTACATTATAGATTTTATTTTTTTAGTATAAAATACATATGGTTTGTTACTGACTCTAAATTCTTTTCGTTTTTAAAATTTCAAGTTCTATTAAATTTGTGTTAGTACTACATTATTTGCTACCCATTTTAGGATGAACTTATATTACACTATATCAAAGATGTATGCTGATATTTGATAATAAAGTTAAAATTAGAAACCAGCACTAGAATATTAGTTTTGTATATTAACAGTAAATACATGCAACTTGAAAATATTATCTTAAATTTAGAATATTAGAAACTGATAATAAAATAGGAAGTTTTGATACTTTAGGTTTGACTGTTGATAAAAGTATATTAATGATATTAATGTTATTAGCATATGTGAAATAACATATCTGACTAAATATTTTGTCAAAATTGCCAAAAGAACTCTTTAGTTTATTTTTATAAAATGGAGACGTGCTGAAGTGCCTTCTGCAATAGATAAGGTGATAGATTCTCTCTGATAGTTTCATAAAATAATTACATGAGGTATAATTGTGTAGATTAGATAAAATATAAAACCACTGCCACCAACTATAATGTAGTGTGAAAATTGTCTTCTTTCCTGTTGTAAGCACAATCACAAAACAATTATTGCTATGAGCCTTGTAGAATAAGACCTCATATGCTTATTGATTACTTGTTGGTTTGGAGAAAGCTATAATGAGATTCTTTTTCTTCTATTCATAGATATTTGACCTAGACATGTTAGTGAACTTCTGTTAATAATACAGTACAGTATAGTAATGATAACACTGTATCATACATGTTATAGTATGAGAAATTATTTTCCTAATAGATTTGAATACTATGAGTAACATAGTAAAATCAGAGTATATGTTAACTGTTATACATCTAAGCTAGAAAAGATTGGTTTATCAAAATTTAATTACAATGTTGCTCTCTTCTCTTTCATCTTAAGCAGAGGAAATCTGCTTAAACTCTCCCATATATCCACTCACTTTTAAATGTATGGCTTATTTATCAATAATTATTATTGAATTATATATATTATATATAATTCATATTATATAATATATATTATTCATATACATAACCTTTTCATTCTGTATACTACTGCCTGCATGTATGTTTGTAAGACTGATCATTTGGCACTGGACTACCCATTGGTACATTTTTCCATGGAGAAGAGCATTTTATCTTTGCTCAGCTTTCCTCATTTGTCTCTAGTTCCTTGTGCAAGGTTGAGGCCTCATGAAATTTTCCCTATCCAATTTGGCTTGTCCATTTGCACAATCTTTGTTCAACTCAGGTTTGGTGAAAGCATAGTGGTGAGACTTTGTAGATGTAGTGTATGTCATTACTAGAAGACACAGTTCCACAGCAAACCATCTGATAATCTGGCTATCATAGATTTTAAACTCCCTCCTCCTAAGTGTTTAAAGAGCCTTAGGTGTGAGAGGATTTTGTAGATGTAGCTATACTATGGATGGACTCCACACCTTGAATTTTGATTGTGAGCTTCTGTAGTGGTCACTATCTGTTGCAAAGAGAAGTTTCCCTGATGAAGAGTGAAAACAACTCTTATCTGTGGGTATATGAAGATCTGTTTATATAACATAACTATGGATTTTGTTTTTATATTAAATCAGTGGTTGTAGAATCTCCTTCAATACACATGTCATCCATAGCCATCAGTAGTAATTAAGTTTTCAGTTCCATCTTTGTTTACCTTGTTTAGTGCTCCTAGAGAGTTCATTGTTACTGTCAAGAGGTGAATGCTATTAATGTAACCTAAAAATTTTTCTGTCATGTTAGTAATTGATGTGATGAAAAAATTAAGTGCAAAGTTTATGTTAAGTATTTTCTATGTTCATCTTGTGTAACTTACTTCATAAATATTATCACTGATAAATGAAAGTTATATGCTTTCTCTTGTTTTTCCATAATTCAAATAATTTTGATAACATGCTGCAGTTTTGTGGACACAAATGCGAAATATTTAAATAGATAAGACATGAAATATTAAAATGATCAGCATATGAATATTTTACTGATATATCTTTAAACATAAAATCTTTAATGTAGATAGTTAATTTTAAAAAATGCTCTGTTTCATTAAAAGTGACATTATCTAGATTAATTAGAAAAAAATATTTCACCAGGTTATTCTCACATATGTGAATTACATATTTTTCAGTGTCTTAAAAGTTTCCAATGAAAAATTTAGTGTTGAATGTTACAGCAATATACAATAAAATCAGATTCCATTGCTGTGATTTTGTATATAATCTTTCTGGACCACAAGCCCAATTCTGATTATACTAATAACTAAAATAAAAGGGAACATTACAGATTTTGATTTGTAGAATATCCTAAATTTTAGTAATATTTTGTCAGGAGCCATCTTAAGAATAGCTAATAACTAACAGGGGATCTTGCTGAGATGAGTCTTCCTTGGATTAAAATCCACTACAGATTTATTCCTATAGTTACGGCCCTGAAAAAAATTCATTTTAGAAAAGATTCCTACTATTAAAATGCCTTCTTGTTATTATTAAACATATATATTATTAAATATATAATTATCACTAGGTATTATCCCACTCTTTTTTAGAATATTTCTGCAGAACAACGAAGATGTCCAAAAGGACGTCCATGGTACGTACTCATTATAACTGGATATTGAACATAAAGTTAAGGATTCCCAAACTATAATTCACAAGCATGAAGAAACTAAATAACAAGTAGGTCCAAGGCAGGATGTTGGTATTTCATCCAGAATAGAAAATAAAAGTCATCAGAGTTGGATGGTGGCTGGAGACTGGATGGGCAGGAGAGGTGATGGGAAGAGGAGTGGGTTCAGGGGAGAATCAAGTGTAGGGAGAGGCTAGAAAAGGGGAATGGGAGAGTGAACAGTCAGGGGTGGAGGTCATCTCTAGGACATGCTGGAGTCCTGGGAATGGGGAGGCACCAGGGAATCTATGAGCGTCCCTAAGACTTCTTGCAATGGCAGATATGGAGAAGCCTGAAATGGCCACCTCCTGTAGCCAGGCAAGCCTCCTAGTGGAAGGATAAGGATACCAGCCCACCCACAAAACCTTCCCACCAGCCCCCACAAAATGTGTCATGTCTATAGAATCTGCAGGGAAAGAAATAGTGCAGAGACTGATGGATTGCCGACCAATGACTGGTCCAACACGAGACCCATACCAGGATAAGATCCAATCTCTGACATTTACTCTGGGAGCCTCGTCTATCGCAGGTCTCCGGGACTTCCTAGGGATTCTTACCTTCTCTCCGCAGCAGTGAGCTACAGGTTTACTTTCGTTCTTCTGGCTCAGTGGTCCTCTTTTCTTTCACTCTCAATGCCTAATCGTGCCTCCCCACTCCCCTCTTTCCTGTTTAACTTCTTTGGGTCATGGAGTATATCATGTATATTCTGTATTTTAGGGCTAATATGCACATATCAGTGAGTATATACCATGCATGTCCTTTTGGATATGGGTTGCCTCACTCAGGATGTTATTTTCTTGTTCCATCCATTAGTCTGCAAAATTCACGATGCTCTTGCTTTTAATAGCTAAATAGCATTCCATTGTGTAAATAAACCACATTTTCTATATCAATTCTTCTGTTGAGGAACATGTAGATTGTTTCTCATTTCTGGCTGTTATGATTAGAGTTGCTATGAACATAGTGGAGCACATTTTTTTGGGGGGGGGATATGGTGGAGCATCTTTTGGGTATATGCTCAAAAGCACTATAGGTGGGTCTTGGTGTAGAGCTATTTCCAGTTTTTTGAAAAATCATCAGATTGATTTCCAGAATACTTGTACAAGATTGCATTCCCTCCAGAAATGGAGGATTGCTCCCTTTTCTCCATATCCTTGCCAGCATGTGCTGTCCCATGAGTTTTTGATCTCAATCACTCTGACTGTTATAAGGTGGAATCTGAGGGTCATTTTGATTTGCAATTTTCTGATTACTAAAGATATTGAGCATTTCTTTAAGTACTTCTCACTCAGCCATTTGAGATTCCTTTGTGGAGAATTCTCTGTTTAGTTCTGTGTTGCATTTTCTAATTCAGTTATTTGGTTTGTTGGAGTTTAACTTCTTGAGTTCTTTCTGTATTTTGGATATTATCACTCAGTTGGATGTAGGTTTAGTGAAGATCATTTCCCAACTTACAGACTGTTTTTTTTAATTGGATATTTTCTTTATTCACATTCCAAATGTTATCATCTTTCCTGGTTTCTCCACACACAAACCTCCTATCTCATACCCCTACCCTGATTCTGTGAGGGTGTTCCCCCACTAACCTACCCACTCCCACCTCCCCGCTTTTGAATTCCCCTATACTGGGGCATTGAGCCTTCACAGGACAAAGGGCCTTTCCTCCCATTGATGCCTGACAAGACGATCATCTGCTACATATGCAGCTGGAGTCATGGGTCCCTTCAGTGTTCTTTACTACATAGAAGCTTTCCAAATTCCTGAGGGTCCATTTATCAATTCTTAAAATAATTTTCTTTATTTTCATTCCAGCCATTGTGCCTCTCCCAGTCTCTGCTAATGCAGTTCCTCATCACATTCCTCTTCCCCCTTATCTCCACGAAGGTGCTCCTCCTCTCTTGCCACACCATCAATCCCCCTTCTCTGGGACCATATGTTCCTTGACTTAGGCGCATTTTCTCCAACTGAAGCTGGACCAATAATCCTCTTCTATATATTTGCTAGGGGATTTTGACCAGCCCATTTATGCTGCTTGGTTGGTGGCTCAGTCTCTGGGCGCTTCCAGAGGTATCTAAGTTAGTTAAAATTGCTGGTCTTCCTATGGGATCACCCGCCCCTTTAGCTCCTCCAATCTTTCCCCTAATAAAACCATAGGGTCCCTTCAATCTAATATTTGGGTCTAAGTATCTCCAGCTGTCTCAGTCAGCTGATGGTAGGGCCTCTCAGAGGAGAGCCATGCTAGACTCCTTTCTGTAAACACATCAAAACATCATTACTATTATCAAGTCTTGGTATCCCCCATGAGATGGATCCCAAGTTTGTCAGTCACTTGTCTGCCATCCTTCAGTCTCTTCTCTATTTCTTCCCTGCAGTTCTTTTAAACAGGGACAATTGTGGGCCAGAAATTTTGACTGTGGGTTATTAACCCCATCCCTTCACTTGAGGCCCTGTCTATCTACTAGAAGTGAACTCTCCAAGTTCCCTCTCCTAGCATATTGAATATGTTCACTTCCATTGAGTCCTGAGAGTGTCTGACCTCTCAGATCTCTAGTACTTTCTAGAAGTTCTCCCCACCATCTACCCCCCAGATGCTGCATATTTACATTCATTTCCCTGGCCTTGTGGGCTTCTCTCCTGCCTCTCCTCTGTACCTGATCCTGTTCTCCTATTTCCTTCACCCTCTGCACTCCCAACCAAGACCCTCCCTCCCTCTGCCACCTATGACCATCTTGTTCCCCTTTCTAAGTGAGATTGAAGCACTCTCATTCGGATGCCCACTATGGATCTATGCTCACTATGGATCTCTTTCATTCTTCTACATGCAAAAACCAATTAGGCCAGGTGGTGGTGGTGCATGCCTTTAATCCCAGCACTTCGGAGGCAGAGGCAGGTGGATTTCTGAGTTTGAGGGTCAGCCTGGTCTACAGAGTGACTTCCAGGACAGCCAAGCTACATAGAGAAACCCTGTCTTGAAAAAAACCAGTTAGACCACCACCATATATTGAATATGCTTTTTTTTCCACTGTATGTTTTTGGCTTCTTAGTCAAAAATCAAGTGTCCATAGGTGTGTCAGATTTTTTTTTGAGTCTTCAATTCTATTCCATTGATCTACCTGTGTGTTTCTGTACCAAACTTTGCAGTTTTTATCACTGTTGCTCTGTAATACACTTTGAAGTCAGGAATGGTGATTCCCCCAGAAGATCTTTTATTGTTGAGAATTGGGTTTGCTATTATTTTTTTTCATATGAAAGTGAGAATTCCTCTTTCCATGTCTGTGAAAAATGGTGTTGGAATTTTGTTGAGAATTGCATTGAATATGTAGATTGGTTTTGGTTAGATGGTCATTTTGACTATGTTAAGCCTATCAACCAATGAACATCGGAGATCTTTCTATCTTCTGAAGTCTTCTTTGATTTCTTTCTTCAAAGATTTGAATTTCTGGTCATACAGATCTTTTACTTGCTTGGTAAGAATTACACCAAGATATTTTATACTATTTGTGACTATTGTGAAGGGTTCTGTCTTCCTAATTTCGTTCTCGGTATGTTTCTCATTTATATAATTGAAGGTTACTGGTTTGTTTGAGAAAGTTTTATATCCTGCTACTTTGCTGAAGTTGTTTATCAGTTATAGGAGTTCTATGGTAGAATTTTGGGCATCTCTTATATATGTTATCATATCATGCTTGCATTGTGTCCCATAATTTTTGGGATGCTATGTTATCATTTTCTTTGAATTCTAGAAAGTCTTTAATGTCTTTCTTTTTTCTTGCCTGACCAAGTTTTCACTGAGTACAGAGTTGTTCAGGTTCCATGAATATGTAGGCTTTCTATTGTTTTTGTTGTCATTGAAGTCCAGCCTTCTGTATAACGTCTGGCTGTGGTTCTGTGCACCTACACATCTACTGCATCACAGTCTTCTTTGATGACAACTAGACTAGGCACCTATTTATGTGTATATAAGAATATTATTAATAATTATTTGTTTAATTTTTCTTACATCTCACATCACCACATGCCCAAGGATGCCACTGACATAAGTGAGGTTGGGCCTCCCACAGAATTATTCAAGGAAATTACTGTACTGTGTTGCCTACAGGCAATCTGAAGGAGATGATTTCCCACTGAGGTAGCTCTTCAATAGATAGATAGATAGATAGATAGATAGATAGATAGATAGATAGATAGATCCTGTGCTTGTTTTTGTCAAGTTGGCAAAAGCTAACCAGGATGGCTCTAGTTTCTGTTGCTGTACATCAAGGTCAACCACTCACATTCTCCTTGAGAAATTTCTTGGCATAAATTTTCTACCCTTTTTATGCCTGAAAATAAAGTTTATCATGAAAATATTTATTATAAATGTATGCATGGATATCAAGAGGAAAAGATAACTAAAAGGATCAGTAGAATGGGTTCATGCTTCTCACAAGAGGGACATGTCTTGTCCCAGCCTTTTTGTATATCCTATCTTTGCTTGTGGAAGATGATATTAATGGACCATTCTCTGTTATGTTTCCCTCTGGAAGGATACATTCTTCAATTAAAAGAAAATATCATTAATCTTCATCAATTAAATGAGGTAGTGAATTAGATAGTACATGATATATCTTTTCATTAATTTTCTGATATAATTTTTCATATCCTTTTCCTAGGCAATCTATAAAGCAAGAATTTTGTGGTTTGTGCCTCAACAGAAAAGCCTAGAGGTGTGTTTAGTAATTCAGTCAGGAAGTCCTTCATGTGTTTGTGTCTCTCATTGATGTAAATAACTCTGCCTCTAAAGCTCTTTCCTCTTCCAGATTTCCACTTGTTATTTATATCATTCAAATATTTGCAGAACATGTTGACATTCCTTTCACCAGCTATAAATATTACAATTTTAGGACACTACCATAAACTAGGCCTTCCTCCATACTGAGGTTTGTTTGTTTGTTTTCTTTTATGTTTATTTTTTTCTGGAGTCTTTCCAACAGTATTTCCTGCGTATGACTGATATTGAATTGCCCCTCATTAATATAGCATTACAACCACAGTATTTTCCATAATAATATTGATTTTTACTCTTAGTAAACACTGTCTTTTCTTTATATGTTTATTATTTTATCTCTGCATTTATTTCCTCTGCTAATTGAATATGGCATCATTCTTCAAAAAAGTTTTCTTTTTTTTTCTTTAAGATTTATTTATTTATTTTATGTATGTGAGTACACTATCACTGTCTTCAGACACAACAGAAGAAGGCATCTGATCCCATTACAGATGGTTGTGAGCTACCATGTGGGTGCTAGGAATTGAACTCAGGACGTCTGGAAGAGCAGTCAGTGCTCTTAACCACTGAGCCATCTCTCCAGCTCAAAATAGTTTTCAATTAACCAAGTTTTTAGTTTTATATTTTTAGTTTTATACTCATTCATTGTATGTGTGCCTTGTAGGTACTCATGCAATGGTGCACATGTGATGGTCAATAGACGACTTGTGGGAATTAGTATTCTTCTTTCCTGTATGACTTTAGAAGATCAAACTCTGGTCCTCAGGCTTGGCAGCAAACACCTTTACCTGGTGATCCCTTTCACTGGCTTCTTATCCAAGGTATTTAATATATAGTCATCTCCATATTACACACATATTACTTTGATATTCTTTCAAGTCTATGATTTTATTTCACCTCTAATTGGCAGATTGTCAGTTTTCTTTGAAGATTTTATATTTTTTTCATGTAATTATTTCATTTTTTTTCATTTTTAAGGGTTTTGGAATCAAAAAAAGAACTAAACAAAAATGCTGACAGGAGGTTAATTGTGATAGGATAATCACTCAGCACAATGTATTTACCATTACTCTGTTGATAATATTCCATTAAACATGTCAAACAGGAAGTCCATCCTCCTGATATAAATCACATGGGAGTAAATTTTGATGATGCTGGTAGAGGAGTGGGTGGAAAGACCGGAGGAGCAGAGGGGGATTGCAACCTCATAGGAAGAGCAACGTTGGCTGGCTGGACCACTCAGTGCTTCCTTGGACTAGACAATAAACCAAGGAGTGTACCTGGAGGGATCCGTGGCTCCAGATACATATGTAGCAGAGGATGGTCTTGTCTTACTTCAATGGGATGGGAAGCCCTTGGTTTTCTGGAGGTTTGACTCCAATACAATGGGATGCTAGAATGGGGTGACGGTAGGTCGGTGGGGCAGCACCATCATAGAGGTAAAGAGGAGTGGGGAGAGGGCAGATGTGGGATGGGAGCTTGTCAAGGGGTAACCAGGAAGTGTGGTATCATTTGAGATGCAAATGAATAGAATTATTAATTCAAATCATATCTTTATTTGTGTGACACTATGATGCATAAAAGTAAAGTTTTCTATTTTTTCTAAGTATAAGCCTGAAAAAGTAATTGCTAACTTTCCATCAGTGTTCTAATAAATTTAATATATGTCTGCAGGTTTATTGATAACTAAGAGTTTATTGTATAAATGAAGACATCAAATTGTGAAAGGTGAACATATTAAATGTAATATACAAATAGTATAAGGCCTGAAATTATATGTAGTAGACATATTAGTTTTAACTAGATTAAAGTACTTGTGGAGATAGTTTTGGTTTCAATGGAAAGGTAGAGGAATGAATACTGCTGGAATTTCACTCCAACTCCATCCTTTGATATGTGACTGAGGAGCAATCCTATTTCCTGTTCCTGATACTGTTTCAGATAATTTAAAACCAATGGAACTCCACATAACACAGGCAAAAAACGAACAGAATTTGCCTTCCAGTCTTATTTCTTCATCAGTGTAACAATTAGACATTTAACCTTCTCAGTAAAATCAGTTATACAAGTCCCTCTTTAATTTAATTTATTTTTAAATTAGTTTTATTAAAATAGATTCTTCTTTGATACAATATATCCAAATCACAATTTATCCATTCTTCATTCTACCCAGCTTCTCTCAACATTCACTCTTACCCAAGAGTTCCTCTCTATTTTCTCTTCTAAAAAAAATAGGCCTCCAAGAGATGATATCAAAAGATGAGAGCCAACCCTCTACATAACAAGAAGCTGTAAAACAAGGCAAAAGTCTCCGTCAAAGTTGAACAAATCAATCTTATAGAAAGAGTCCTAAGAGGAGGCAAGTGTCACTTCTAACTGTTAAGAGTCCCGCAAAGCCATGAAAGTAAAAGCTATAACATGAATGCGGAGGGGATGGTGCAGACCCGTGAAAGCCCTTGCTTGCGTTTGAAGCCTCTATGCACTCATGCAATCCCTGCTTATTTGATTAGGTGGGCCATGTTCTGCTGGTGTTCTTTATCCCCTCTAGTTCTTACAGTTTTTCCTCTTACTCTTCCCTGAGATTTTAGGAGCTCTGAGCTCTGAGCCCTAAGGGTAGGTCGCTGATGGAAACCTCCACTTTAGACTTTCTCTGCATATGTAACAGTTGCAGAGCAGGGATCTTAATTTGTAAATCACGTTAAATGATTTTCTTTATGATCAAGCAAGAGATTGTGTATATGAGCATTTCTATATAATAGTAATCTATTGACAGTAATAAGTATAAAAATATATTTTAAAAACTATCAGGATTGTAAATTATAAAGGAAAATAATCTTAATTTGAAAACAGTATCATCTATTTAGATAATGATAGATTTATTAAATTTTAAATAATTATTGCCTTCAATATGAGTTAAAATGCTTATAGAATATAAAGTCCATATGCTCAAATCAATATATAGATTCACATTATAGGAAAATGTCTAAGTATATTTTGTTAAAATTAAAGAAGGTTTAGTATGAGTGGAAGAAGTTCTTGTTCAAACCCTAAGATAAAAGAATATTTAATAGGTCAAATGTATCTAAAGAAAATGGTGGATTAAATGCAATTTCTGACAAACCAAAAAGGCCTGCCTTCAAACTGAATATGATGTTTCTAAATACATTTTCAAAAATCAAAATGCATAGAGTCTATTATAGAACCTTCAGCAGTAACAGCAAACTCGGAAGAATATCCTGACTTTCTTAGCGTGTTTGTGAGAAATTGATATGTGATACATATGTAAATGTTAGCGTATATGTGAGCATGTGTTTGTACAGGTGCATTTTCCAATGTGTGCTTGTGTTTGCATGAATATACATGCCAGAGGTAGATATCTAGTGTCAATCTCTAATCACTCTACAACTTTATGCTGCTACATAAGTTCTCTCCTCACCAATACAGTAGGGGGTAAATAGGAAAATGCTACCACAAGAGAAAATACAAAATTACAACTTTTTGTATGTCTGAGAATTTAATTATTTGTATGTCTGAGAATTTAAACAAATAATTCTATACAATAAAGAATACAATGTGTTTTCTAGTCAGTCATGTATTTATGAGTTAATATCATATATGAATTTAAGGAAGATTATAGTTTAATCATATTTCTTTAGAAAATTTGATATATATAGACAAAATGCAAAGAAAATATGTACATCTAGTAATATCAATTACAATTAAAAAACAGCAAATTTTCATTGTTTTCCAAAGATGTCAAGCTATGTTATCTTAAGTAGTTAATTAAAAGAAATTGTCATCACAGCCAATGGAATGTATGCATATATTTGAGAATATGTACACGTATACTCAATATATATGTACAAGCATGTATATATTCACTTGAATATATACATATTTTTTACCTTATATGAAGTTATATAAAAAGTTGAATAATTGAAAAACATATAAGAAAACATATAAAGACATAATTTGATGCCTGAAGGGTAATGGCTGGATAGTACATTAACAAAGCTTTTCTACATGTTAAGAAATATAACTACCTTATTATAGAAATGTAAGTGTGTAGTAAAAGTTAAGAAAATCATCTGTCATAGAATAGGTCCAGATTGAAAAATAACTGGTTTTCTTAATATTTTGAAGATTAAATTAATTCATTGAACCATTGCCATTGCATGAATTGTGAGTTTAATTAGGGCTTCAGTTACTAAAGCTTAGAGACATATTAACAAATGTAGTGTTTGAATTTGAAACTCACTCCTCTTTAAACTTTGCAGTAATTTCCTACTTTGTTTTAAATTTTCATAAACATCTTAATTATTAGTATTTTTAAAAGTTATCAGTTTATATGTCAAAACTGTTATACATAAGTGTGTAGACAAATTTTGTTTTATTTACATTTTTTCTTGGAAATGAAATTGTAATTTAAGTGCATATTTTGGGTGCACTGTTCTGCTTACTCATGTACTCAAAATGACTGCCATTATTCTAGTACTTCTGGAATCTTCAGTTTTGAATTTAATTAAACAGATTGTAAAATAGCATGATATGTTCGGATGTGAAGTGAATTACAGTGTGCCCAGTGCTTGGATCTAGGCCCATTGAGTTCTATGAATATTCAACTGCCGAGTATCACAATTACAATGATGCTAAAAGTTTGTTGGGCTGGGAAAACTCATAGCATTTTCACAGATTTTCCATAGTCCTAAGTTACATGAATTGGATGTAAGTAAATCCTATTTAAGTCCATCTGAACACATGAAATGAACAAATTAGAGTATAATGTCCAAAGAGTAGCATGAAATTAAAAAGAAGAAAAAGGTGTTGGGAAAATATAAATTCTATGTAATACAGTCTGCTTATGAGCAAAGATTTAAAAAAAATCAACATAGGCTATTGGTGGGGAAAGTGAGGAAAGATATTTTAACATTGGTGTTATAAGGGTGGGGGGAGAGAGATGGAAGAATAGGGTTGGCAAGAAGGTTGGTGAAGGACAGCTACCACTACAGATATTTGAAAGGATGAATGGATCCCTAATATTCTATAAAATTACTAATTCTAAATACATATAGATGTTTACGTGCATATAAAGCACTTGATTTTAGTTATATTACACAGGGCATAATTTGGCATTACTCCCAAAGCTATATTTTCCAAATAAAATTTCCACTGACAGATGCTGCATACCATGCTCTGAGTTGATCACAGGGGACACTGAGAACCAGTAAACAACATTGGCTATTGCTATTGCTCTTGATTATCTGTGAAAACTCAGTAGTAATGTCTACAGCTGAAGATATACCTAACATACAAGAGTCACTAGACATGGAGAAATCAAAGTGGTACTAACCAATTTTTTTCCAAGCTGGCTACCTTACATGGTAGGAAAAGTTGCTATGAAGATTGCTGGGTGACCAAACATGATCACCAACTTTACACAGCTGCGTATCTTCTGAGCTGTACCAACTTACTGCATGATAAAATATGCATGTGTCAATAGTGGTACAGTTTTAAACAAGTAACCATCTACTTTCTAATTATACTTGAGCCTCACATTGCAGCAGAAATCATATAGCTGACACCATAAATCTGGCCATCAGCCCATTCCACAGACCCCATGAAAGGGTGAATATTTATTTTTCTAAATGAACATAGTATCAAACTTCCATCTAAACCCTCATCTCTTTATATATAAATTAGTACACGCTCAGACAGCATTAGAAAAGGTTTGTGCAATGAAAAACAATTAATGCAGAAATCATACTTAGTCAAAATTCTGAAAATAAGTGTCAGATGTGTGCTCAGCCAAAAATGGGATATCTGTATTACAACCTCTTTCTAAGATTCAAAATCAGTTCTCTTTAAGAGCATAGTTACTAGAAATGGACCACATTCCTGGGGTTGCTCCTATATTCATGAGTATATAACACCAGAAATTGGACTTGGTGGGTTATTTATAAAAAATGCAGAGACATAGAATTAATGTCAGATGGTTTGGATTGGAATTAGGGTCAGGAGTTCAGAATGAACATGATCAAAATATAGTCTATGAAATTCTCAAATAGTTAATAATATCATATTTTAAAACTTTATACGGTTAGAAACAGGACTGATAAGAAGGAGTTGATTGGAAGGATTGGGGGATGGAAGTGTTGAAAATATATTATAATAATACATAAAACTTTTAAGAATTAATAAAATATTAAAACTTTACACAAAATGTCTTTTTGCATACTTCAGTCTGTATGATATTTGAAAATGTTCCTTGCAAGGAGAAACTAATCTCAGGTAACACATTTCCATTGAATTTGTGATGTTATAATAAGAAAACAATTTTTGATAAAGTCAGTATAGTTTATATTGAACTATCTGAAGCAAACTGAAAGTTTTCTTTCTTTCTTGGAGATGAATCATGGCTCTTCTAATTAAACAAATTGAGTTTAATAAAAGGCATAACATAAAAAAAATGCATGACTCCATGGATGAAACAAGAAAAATACAGTGCTAAGTATTTTCATTATGAATAACAAAATTTCTAGACCATGTGGTATCAGTCTTCATCTAGAAGTATTCAAGTGGCATTTCTGAGTATTTAACTCTTGGATTATACCTTGCGTTTTACCTTACCAATCATTCAATAAAGCATCCTTCATCCTTACAATATCACTAGAGGCAATTAAAATGGTCAGTATATTAAAGTACCATATATAAGTATTAGCTGTTAAAATTAAGAATGCTCTCATTTATTTATTTTGTAACTATATTTTATAAATATATACATTTTAGTCACATTAAATTTAGCATGGGACCTGTTCATAATTTTTGGTAATTAACATAAGCTACTCTTAAGACTAAGACATTAGGAATGATTGGGAAAAACACTTCTAAATAAATTGAAGTTGTGTGTTAAATACTTGACAAATAAAATTGTGTCCTTGCACTTAAAAAATAAATACATTTGTTTTTCTCTTATAAAGTGTGTGCTTGTTGTAATGAGGGGTCACATACATAATAACTCATGATTCAGAGAAGCAACTGAACATATACCATGCCACTGATGCTTCCGCAAAAGAAAAAAAAAAAAACAGGAAAAGCAGATGCTATGATTTTATTTAGATTCTTTTCAAAGGAGAAATGAGACCCAATAGGAAGAAAAGCCACCAGACAATTAATAAACATTACTTTTCTTTTCACTGCTTTGCTTTTATTGCCTCATTTTTTATCGTTTTATGGGTTTGTTCTTGCCACCCTAATCTTTCCCTCTTGTAATTTTGTGTTGATTTAAATTCAGCTTTCCTATGGCTCTTTTAGGCTAGGGAGTTCTCCATTAATAGTGTGCTTGCCTAGCATTTTCTCTGTATCCTTCACTGCTCTATTTAAGAGTTAAAAGAGTATGTTATAAAATTGAAATATGTCATTGTAAAAATGAAATAGAGAATTTGCTGTAGTATATTAGGAAGATTAGGCAACATTAAGAGAGTTCTGGAGTGTTCAGGTTTTAGCTTTTGCTTGCTTAACTGCTCTTACATCTCTGTAAAGAAACTAGGTGATATCCCTCCCTCAAGGTCAGGTTCTCCAGTTACTGCAGGTGACAAACACGAAAAAGATTCATGAGGCAGCACTGTGCATGTAGCCATTTTATCTTTTTCTCTTCAAAAAATTCTAGAAGATGCTTGCAGTCATGATTTTTAAAAGCCCTGATGAATTATAAATGATAATAAATCTGACTTGATTTCAAAGGGATACGTCTTTTACCTCTCATAACTTTACTGTGGAAATTTGCAATTTGTTACTTAAGTGTTTTAAGTTTAAATATATCATACAGTATGCCAAACCAGTATTAGTAGATGTTGATAATGGAGGAATTATATATAGGGCAATCTTTCATGGAAAAATTATAAACACACACACTTTCTTAGAAAGCCATTGACATTGAGTATATACTGTAGATATACATGTACCATATAATTTTTATCTGTTTGTTTGTTTGTTTGTTTGTTTTTTGAGATAGGGTTTCTCTGTGTAGTCCTGGCTGTCCTGGAACTCACTTTGTAGACCAGGCTGGCCTTGAACTCAGAAACTCACCTGCCTCTTCCTCCCAAGTGCTGGGATTAAAGGCGTGCGCCACCTCTGCCCGGCTATAATTTTTATCTTGATTGATATTTTCATATAAAAATTTGTCAAATAAAGGGCATAGTCTTCATCAAATACTGCTACTTGATTTTCATCTATAGATCTAATTACCCCTAAATATAGTGAAACCATATATATATATATATATATATATATATATATATATATATATTATAAAGATTTGACTGAGTGAAGATGTTTATTATATTTGATATGGTTTAACAGAATGCTTAATGATTAAAGTACATTCCATCATATAATTTTATTTGTTCATTTTATAAACCATATGGTTCCAATGGCTATCCGAGGCTGTCACCTTGACAACATCTGGAAATAACTTAAATCCACATGGTGAGGCAGACTTGTGAGTATTTGTTTTTATAAGTAAACTGTGTTCCCATACCAAAGTATTGCATTCCAAAGCAGAAAACGACATATTACAAAATACACAAAATCTGCAAAGAAATCTTCTTGTTTTTAGTGCCATAATATTTTATTAGACTATTTATGATTATGTTCTGCAGCAGGAAAAGTATGAGGTTATTCCCAAAGAATGACTAACTAAGTTATAATATTTCTATACAATGTGAAAACTCAGAATAAAAGTATCAATAAACAATTAAACCAAATGAAAATAGTAACTTAAATTTAAATAGTAGAAAACAACTAGATATCTGTATCTACTAGATAGGTTATCCAAGTAGGGTGTATCTGTAATTCCCAACCACTGGGAGATGAGACAGGAGGGCTATGAGTTTGAAGAAGGCAGGGCTACAAAATAAGACTTGCCTTAAAACAGAAGAAAGAAAAGTAGAGGGCTGGAGTGATGGCTTAGTGGTCAAGAGCACTGATTGCTTTGCCAGAGGTCCTGAGTTCAATTCTCAGCAACCACATGATGGCTCACAACCATCTGTAATGTGATTGGATGCACTCTTCTAGTATGTGTCTGAAGACAGCTGCAGTGTACTCATATAAATAAAAACAAAAATAAACCTTTAAAGAAAAGAAAGAAAAGTAGAATTTGGTTCTATGCTCTAAATATAATGCTTTATTAAATTATATTATCAATATTAATAATATGACACTAATTTTTCTTAAATTATTGGTTATTTCCTTCAATAAATTATTTAAATACTAAAAAAAATCATTTGAAACGTAAAGACTTACTTCTCTCGAATCTAGATATTTGTGGTGTGTAAATGCAGTCTTAATTTAGATCTTTCTTTCACTGGAGGTGGGAAGATCAA
This sequence comes from Grammomys surdaster, assembly GCF_004785775.1. Taxonomy (NCBI): domain Eukaryota; kingdom Metazoa; phylum Chordata; class Mammalia; order Rodentia; family Muridae; genus Grammomys; species Grammomys surdaster. The sequence goes on along the minus strand of NW_021620966.1, from coordinate 5,347,790 downwards.
TCTTAAATCCGATTCACATATCCTGCTGGCAGGCTATATAAAGGACTTGGAAGAAGGAAGCTGGCTTTCTCTTTACCTGATTGTTCTTTCTTTTACTGGCAAACATATTTCTCCTGGCATTAGAACCAATGTCCTTGGAATTCCAGCATTCACTCAAGACCAACTGAGAAATCTAGACTCACAGACTGAACAACTACTGGATTCTTGGAATTTACATTGCCAGATAGGCAAGTTTGACTAGCTGTACCACACTGCGTAAGTCATTCTAATAAATCCCCTTGATATATATAGAGATTCATTCTATAAGTCATGTTCTTCTAGAGAACCCTAACTAATACAATGGAAAATCTCATCAATATTAAACTTCAATTTCAGCATGTGTTTGAAGTTATAGTAATTTTACCTGTTATGAAACACCCAGCATATGAGATTTCACAATTGTGCTACACAATTGCTAAATTCATTTTATACACTTATATATATATATCAGTCATACATTTGCAATACTCTACATCTCCAAGAATTACTACAGGCTGAATTGGAATTATGTGTCTTAATATATTTTGGCAGCTCCTGATATTCAGAACATACTTAAAACATGTGTGCTCTTAAAAGAATTTATTCATCCTCATATTTAATCCCATTTAAAATTATCAGTAAAGGCCTCCTATATTTAGAAAATATTTTGTAGACAAAAAAAGCCAAGCAAGTCCTACACTAAAATAAATCCCATCATAGTGAAAAGATAAAGGGATAATATTTTTGAATTTAATAAGTATTTCTCTCATTAATCAAGGGCAGTGTGATACAGTAAATATCAAAGACAAAGAGAAATGGTTACTGATGATCAGTGCAGTTACGCTATGATGCGTAATGAAATATGTTTTCATTCTTAGTAAACTGACATGATCTATTCTATAAAATTTTACTGTTTAAATAAGAAATTGTGTTTAATGTTTCTATAGAGTCATTAAGTATGAACATATTAAATGATTATCTTATTACCAGTTATGATCTTTTGTATTTTTAATAATGTTTTAAGTCTGGAAATAATAGAAATTCTCTTCTGCTTAAGTAGTCATTTTAAATTTTAATATTCTATTCACTTTGATCAGATTACCAAATACATAGCTGCATCAAAATAAAATTGTATATCATAAGTGTTGGTATCAGGCTCTGAACCCAGTGACATCATATCTAGGTGACCCCCTACAACGTTGCCAAGGCAACAACCATACACTCCCAGAATCCACTTGGCTCACCGCCCACCTTTACCTGTGAGAGGGTATAGGCAGAGCTCCCTGACCTCTCTCTCTCTCTCTCTCTCTCTCTCTCTCTCTCTCTCTCTCTCTCCACTCCCTCTTCTTACCATCACCTTTGCCCTATCTCCTGAATAAACCTCACATGGAACCGTTTGGCCTGGTGTGGTCTGTTGTAAGCCTCATGCATCAAACAACAATAAGTGTAAGCAATAATTTTGTGCTCATGAAAGCCTTTGTGAAAACAAAAGACAATAAAATGTGAAATTCTTACTGAAAACATTGTCTCTAAGATATTTTTATTCCATTAAAGGTCATTATCAAATCACCTTTCTATTAACACTTTTTGCTTTCTATTTTTTAATTTAGCAACATGGAAAATGTAAGAGAAGGGTAGTGTTGCTAAAATGTCACCATTAGAAAATGTGCATAAGTTACACATTATCAATGCTAAGAAGTTGCTTATCAGGGGTAGGAGTAAGTTCAGTGGTAAAGAACACTTGCCGCTCTTGCAGAGGGCTCAGTATGCAATCCCAGCATCTACTGACATGGTGCCTAACAGCTGTCTTAAATTTATGGTCCAGGAAGTCTGATGTTTCCTCGCACTCTGTAGGTATCAGGTACTTATATGCTACAATCAAACACTCATCACAGAAAATAAAGAAAATTAAATAAACAAAAAAAGAAGAATTTGATGATTTATTTGTTTGGAGTTTTGAATTTACTGGTTCTTCTTAAAGATTTTATTTATGTACAGCATTCTGCCTGCATATATGTCTAAATATCAGAAGAGGGTGCCAGATCTAAGTATATATGGTTGTGAGCAATCCTGTCATTGCTGGGAAATGAACTCAGGTCCTCTGGAAGAGCAATTAGTGCTCTCAACCTCTGAACTGTCTCTCCAGCCCCGGGAAACTTATTTTTTTAACTAATATATGATTTGTTTTCTTGTATAGAATTATACACTGCTATTCTTTGATCCTTTCCTTATTTTCTTAAAAGATAAGTCTTCAGGAAATACTTAAAATTTATACATATTTTAGTTTCATAATGTTACTTGAATTTAGAGAAATTATAAACAAGAGTGTTTACTTCTTTGTACTAGGAGAGGGAAAGAATTAAAATGAAGGAGAAGGAGTTCTGACATGATACACTATGTCAGGACAGCAGCAATTTTTAAAGCACCATGGGAGTAATAAATTGATTTACAAGACTTTTTCCATTCATTATTGTAGATTTCAAATGTATCAAACTATTTTGCTATGTAGAAACCTAAATTTCATAATACAGGATCAATCATAATAGCCTAAAATATTTGTGTGTAGATTATAGGAATGGGAGTGATACAGATTACATAGTATGGATCATTAAATATCTTGAGTTGGGATGTACAAATAGCCAATGCAAGTTCTATGGATATAAATACAATATTGAAAATTAGTTTATAGTTAAAATTTCATTTTATTTTACGTATACCTGAAAATAGTAGTAGAGACTTTTTTGGAGAAGAGTAAGTTTCTTTTGCCAGAGCTTATCAACTGGAGATTGTTTTTGGATTAGGAACAAGGGCATGCATGTATCTTCTTCCTTCAACTCTTGGATTCCATTGGACATCACTATTCTCTTATGGATAAGTATACAAAATATTTCTAGACTATAGTTTTTAATTTACTTTTTGAAATTTGAATGTTAATAAATTACTTTACAATCTCTTTATAAGTGAATCTTTCCTCACTTCCTGTATATAGCCTCTCTCTAACATGCCCTCTCCCCCAACCCTACAGCCACTAATAAGTACACTTGACAGTATCAAATGCTATCTTAAGTTGTTAAACAACTTCCAAATTTACAGAATGATCATGTTAATTTTTAGTCAAACTGATGTTACTGCAAGTGCTTGTCTCAGTCCTTTTGCCCATTTCAGTTAATTTTAAAATTCTATGAAAATATGTTTTAGAATCCATGTATATGTTACACAAATCTTTTTTGATATATAAATTATAATATTTGTTAATAAAATATGCCAATAAAATTAATATAGATGTTTGATAGAAAAAATATTTAACATTCATGTAAATATTTATATTTGTAGATGTCAGTCATTTGATGATATTTTCCTAACTAAATTGATCAAATTTGTATATGTATACACTATGTATTCTAACATTTCATATGATTCTGATTTCACATATTAGAATGAAGACTCACTAACTTACATTTAAAATTCTTATTTGTCCTTCACAAAGGACTTTTAAATTCTTTACAAACTAAAGAGGTTTAGAAAATATATTAAATAAACAGTTCTCAAAGAAAAGCAGATGAGGTTGAGATCAAGTGACCTGCTGCATTGCTTCTGGATGCTATAAACTCTACCTACATTATAAACAGTGTCAACAATATTCTGTAATATACCATAAATAAATTCCTCCCAAAAGTGGTTGCTATAAGTAGATTATGTTTTCAACAAAACATTAGTGTACTGACTGAGTGATTATCCTAAATGGCACTACATCTTTGCATACACACACACACACACACACACACACACACACACACACTTTTACTTTACAAAGCTTTTACTTTACAAAGCTTTTACTTTACAAAGTAGAATTTTAATAAAGAAAGTTATACTTTACCCAAATGAATAACAACAAATTAAGAGATATGATTCTACCTGGTAGCTTTTCCTGAGAGTCTGAGATCTAATGTCTTTATTTTTGTTTTGATCTTTTTACTTTAAAATATATGCACGGTGTCTCCACCATATCCCTCTCCCTTTGCTACCTATGCTCTCATCCTTGCTTTATACACTCAGCAACCTCTCAAATTATATGAGGGTATACTGGCTATACTTGGGACACTAAGTATAATAGCATGAAGGTACAATTACTTCAGTAGCCAATTGGAATAGAATTAAAGATGATAAAGGATTCATGAACATGGTATGGAGTGTCATTGTTTAGTCAGGTACTTGTCTGGCTGCTTTCAAATGAAACTCCATTCACCTGTCTTCAAAGTTTTTAACCCAGAATTGTTCTGCCTAAAGAAAATGGAGCAGGAAAATAATGAAGGAGATTCCCACTCAAGTTCTCTTATTTTTGAGAATAGTTTTTGCTATCTGTGCTTTTTTTGTTGTTGTTATTCCAAATGAATTTGAAAACTGCTCTTTCTATTTCAGTGAAAAATTGAGTTGGAATTTTGATGGAGATTGTGTTGATTCTGGAGATTGCATTTTGTAGGACGGCCATTTTTACTGTGTTAATCTTGCTGATCTATGAGCATGGGAAGTCTTTCCATCTTCTTAGGTCTTCTTGGATTTCTTTCTTCAGAGACATGAAATTCCTGTCATACAGATGTTTCACTTGCTTGGTTAGAGTTATACACACCAAAATATTTTATATTATTTGTGACTATTTTAAGGGTGTCATTTCCCTAATATCTTTCTCAGCCCATTTATCCTTTGAGTAGACGAAGACTATTGATTTGTTTGAGGTAATTTTGGAACCAGTCACTTTGCTGAAGTTGTTTATCAGCTCGAGGAGTTCTCAGCTGGAATTTTTGGGTCATTTAAGTATACTATGATATCATCCACAAATAGTGATATCTTGACTTCCTCCTTTCCAATTTGTTTCCCTTTGATCCCCTCTTGAATTAATAGTGAGAGTGTAGGCACGTATACCATATCTTGACACTGTTACTGAAGCCACATTGTGCCTTCAGAAAGGATCTTGGGATGGCTGTCTGCTGAGAGGCTCTACCATCCATTGACTGAGACAAATGAAGATACTTACTACTTTCAAACATTGGATTGAGGTCAGGGACCAATATGGAAGAGTTTGAGGAAAGACTGAAGGAGCTAAATGGTATTGCAATCCCATAGGAAGAACAGCAGTGTCAACTAATTTGGATGCCTCATAGATCGCATTGACTAAGCCAAAAACGAAGGAGCATTCATGGGCTGGTTTGTGGCCCTGGAAACATGTGTAGCAGAGGTCTGCCTTATATGGTCTCAGTTGGAGAGGTTGTGCTTAATCCTGTGGAAACTTGATGCCCCAGGGAAGAGGGATGCTGGTAGGGATGAGGTGGAGGTGGGTGGGCAGCTGGGGAAGCACCCTTCAAGAGACAGAGGGTGAGCGTAGATGGGATGAAGTACTTATGGAGAGGGACTGGGAAAGGGGGGCAACTTTTGGAATATAAAAAACTAAAATAATTTTAATAAACAAAGAAGAAATAAAGAAAGTTAATGATCTGTAGTATGTTAAAAATTTAAGAAAGAACCACATTCTTTACTTTAAACTAAGGCTATCTATCCTAAGGCAAGGCAAATTCTTATTTTCCTACGAACTGTCAACAACAAATATTTTAAAACTTGGGAATCATATGATGTTTGTTGAAATGATCATGTTAATAAATGCAGAGTGGATAGTAAAGAAACAGGCATAGTCCTATCCTACAAAACCTTAATTTACAATGAGGTAAAATGTACTTGCTACAGGAACCAGTGTTTACTGAATCTAACAATATTTTTATCTAACAATAAAGCAATATTTTCAAATTGATATTGATGAGCATAACAAAAAATACTGTTTTATCACATTATGAAAAAAGGAAAGATTCAGTGTAATAAAAATCTCCTTGAGTTCAAATCCCACAGAGTACCATTTTTTTCTTCTAAACAGGCTGACAAGCTTCCATTCTCACTAACCTCTTCATTACATCATTGTTTACACTTAAAAATCATGAATAGCGCATATAGGAAGGGGCTGCCTCAAATTAAACTTTACTGCTACCACATTTTCTAGCAAATATACTGTTTTTTCCTGTCAAAAATTGATCCTACACATGGAAAGAAAAGAATGGAAACAAAGTTAATAACATAATCACTACCTTAAGTTGTTCTGTTCCTGAATTTGTTGGTAAAGATTGCCTTGGTGGACAGGCAGAGGAACATGTGAATGAGGGAATCTTCGTTTTGTAATATATCTAAACCATTCTTAGGTAAGTATAACATAAAATGGCCTCCATCTATTCCCATCACTCACCTGCCAGTTTGAATGCTTCCATAACATTACAAGAATCTGTCAAGCATTCCAAACCAATTACACAACGGATGTCAAGTTGTCATGCCTGCTGTTCTTTGATTCCACTAGGGAATCTCATCATCTTCTTTCAGCTATAAGTATACTATACTATAAGGCAGGTTTTACTGATATAATCTTTACAATTTCATAACCATAACTCTTAGATAGCCAAAACAAATGTGATTATATTGGAATGGCCAAAATTATCAAAGCCATGGAGGATATATTCTATCGTTAGTGCTTTTGTATTTTTCTATTGTTGATTTTCCAAAGAACATTTCGTCTATTATTTAACAACTTTACCATTATATTAGAAAATGCTAAATGAATTAAAGGAATAATGATGGAAGTATAATGGAAATGTGTGAATTAAGAAGTATTCTAGAATAATTTCCCTAAGGATTAATGTAAGCATGATACAGGTTATGTGTTAATATCCCTTGTGTTAGTTAACCACTTTAAATAGCTTATGATGAATTATAAGTATTATTGACCAACAATAGCAAGTCAAATGCTTTATGCTGATAAAAATTTTAAATATTCACAGTTATGATGAGGTTGAATTTTTAAATATTTTGGTGAAATGAGTAAATGATATGAAAATTATTAACTTCAAAAATAAAAACTGTGATCAATACATGTAAGAGACTTATTTTAAAAGCTATAAAATATAGCCTATTGCTTCAATTTATCTATATGGCATTAAATTTGGAATAAGTACTGATAATTAATTTAGTGATAGAAAAATTAAGAGTGATAAAGCCATGTGCATGAACTCTGCTCAACATTTAATGACAAATACTGATAGTATTATAATTAACTTTGTAGCCTGAAATTAATGGCCTATACTGATGCCTTTCTTATGCACTAAACTCATTGTAGCAACAAGTATATGAATACAGAATTTTAAAAATGGTCTTTATCCTTGTGATAACTTTTAGATATTTCTGGATGTTGAAAAGTTCTAATTACATCAAATCCATAACTAGGGAATAAATATCTGACGTTCTTTATTACTTAAGTCCCCATATAATTTAGAATATATCAATAAATAGGAAGTCTTCATTAAAATAAAATAAATTGGATCTTTAGTTAAAAAGATAAACAATCTTAAAGTAGAACAGAATATGGAAAAAACCCACAAAAAATCACAAGGTGTATTTAATAAACAACGAGTGCATTTTAGGCAGAATTTAATATATTTATATACTGGTTACAAAAGTGAATTAGAGAGTAGTTTTTAACTATTTGAAAATGACTATGATCTCACTGGCCTGTTAATCACCAACTAGATGAAACTGTTTGGCAAGAAACAAAAGGAATCCATCTCTCTTTGTTCTCCAAGTGTTGGAATCACAGGCATATGCCCTCAGTCCTTGGAATTCTGCATAGGTTCTGAGGATCAAACTAAGGGCCTGATGTTTGGAGACAACTATTTCACCACTAAACAACATTCATAGCTACCTCACAAATGATTTCAATAAACAATGTGTGTCTATCTTTCTTTTGTAAAGATGTTTATCTAGATTTAATGAAGTAAAATATATTCTTGAGTAGATGGAAAGAGAAAACTTTAAAACAGCAAGAATTCTTGTAGTCTAACTTTGAAAATATTTAAAGAATATTTTCAAATATTAAGAAGGCATTGAATTACATACACTAATAACAGATAGTTATACAAAGAATGTTATAATGTTACAAACATTAATTATTTTTCATTCATTCAAGAAATGAATATTTTGTGATGAGTTTACTAAGGCAAATAATTTACCATTCAATAGCCTATTAGGCAGGAGAGGATAAAAACTATAGTTCCCCCAAAACTGCCATAGAATTAAATCACCAAGTATGAGTTCTTGTAATTTTATTGTTAAGTTTGATTTTCAGGTTATACCATATTGTATCCTATATTTCAAAATCTAGACTTTGGAATGAATTACTAATTTTAAATTCTAACACTTGTGGTCACTGAAGTCACCATAATCCCAGACAGGTTTAAAAGAGCCATTTGTAAACAGAAAAGACAAGATATCCATGTACATGTTTCTATGGAAAATATGATGTAAGAACTCTGTTAAACACATTGAAGATTGATGAACATAGTTTAGTGCTTCTATGTCACAGGAGATAGAAATGTACAGGGTTTTAAAGTTACAAACTGTTTTAACCAATAAAGTACAAATAGAGGTTTAAACACAAACAAGGAAAGACAAAAACTATTCTTTAAATGTTTATGAAAGAAACTAAATGAATTTTCAAATTTTAACTATTAAGTAAAAATGCACTTGGGCAATAAAATAAACTATGACTTTAACTAGGGTCAAGTTGACATAAAACTAGTGGTAGGAAATAGTTCCTTATACATTTTTATTGGATATTTTGTTTATTTGCATTTCAGTTGCCATACTCTTTCCCCAATTCATACCCTCTATTCCATAACCTTTCATCCTTTTTTCTTTTATACTATTTTAATTACATGCAAGTATTAGGGTCAGTTCTAAGTTGAGGAAATAGCAACACAATAGATGCAAATATTCAAGGAACAAGCAAGACAATAAACACAAATAGTCAAAAAACACACAAAACAATAAACAAAGTTTCATGATCACCTCCATGGTCACTAATTCTAAGGGATTATCAGGTTGACCAAAATATCTGAGCCTACTTCCCTGTCCTAGCCCAAAGTAATTTTCATGTCTGAAGCCTACTTCATTGCTATAGACTAAGATTTAGATTCCTGCCTGAAATTATTTCCTTGTTCTAGTCTAATGTCAGATTCCTGCCTGAAGCCCATTTCCTTGTCCTTGGCCAATGTCAGATTCTTGCCAATATGTTAATCTTCAAAGTTCTTTAGTCCTCCATAGTTATCCCAAGTCTATATTTTAATGTGGTATGTAAAGTCTTGAGCTTTAGTTTCTATATTTAAAACTTGAAACACAAGATTCCCATGTGAGCTTCCTAAAATTATGTATTCAAAATTCTAAACAACTGGCTATACATACTGTTGGCAGAAATTATCTGAAATCTTATTGCCACAATTATTTCATAACATTACATTTTCTTAGCATGCTGTGTCTCAAATTATAATTAAAATATTTATTTTAGTTGTAATCTGATTACACAAAGATGTTTTAATCCTTTATTATGTTTGTTTCATATTTAATCACAGATTTAGAAGATAAACACAAGCTTATCAGATATTGAAATGAGACAGCACCTGTACATCTTGATGTTTCTGCCTTTCAATTAGTCATAAAATTTGGCATAAATCACTACAATGTATTCAAATTGGATATGCAAGATTATGTAACTAAAACCCATCAGGGTTTAGGGAAAATATTGAAATGGAGGTTACTTTACCACAAGAGCAAAGTCATTTAAAATACATGAAACTGAAAGGGAATGTCAACTATATACAGAAAATGATTTTTATGGATGCTTCACATAGTTAGACTCAACAAGAGTAAGAGAATCTGATTCTCTCTCTCTCTCTCTCTCTCTCTCTCTCTCTCTCTCTCTCTCTCTTCCACACACACACACACACATACACAATCTGTGTGAGTGTGCATATATGCATACATATATCCAATGACTACATTTATTAAATCATATACTCGTTACTCTGAGTGACATCCATAAAAGTAATAATAGTATCTCTTGTAATTTAACATGTGTGAATGTATATGTATTTTATATGTGTGATATTTTAAATTTACTTTATATATATTTTACAAGTTATGCATAAATAATAGATAAGATGAATTCGTGACTTTATCTCTATTTTTACAAAATATTTACTTAAGATGCTACAAATTAAATATTTTACAATAAAATCAATAAATAAAATAAAAATCACTACATAGTTTGAACAATAAACAGAACATAGTATAGATATATAAAATTGTTACACAAGTAAATGTTATAAAGAAGAAAACAAACAAAATTATAATAAAATGAGAGAAGGAAATAAAAGAATGACAAATTATTATTAGCAAATATGTGAACTTTGACTCTTATAACGTGATATAAACATAAGTAAAAATTACTGAAACTGCATCCACTGTATGGCCTTTATTTTATGAAGATACTGTTTTAAAGTTCCATTGACCCCTTCCACAGTCCCTTGTCCTTGACAATTATAAGGAATACCAGTAATATGGGTAATGTTAAATTGCTGCCAAAAAGTCTCAAATGTTCAACTGAGATAACCAGTTCCATTATCTGGGTTGTTTGTTTGTTTGTTTGTTTTACTCTTTTCTTTTCTTTTTTATTATTGGATACTTTATTTATCTACATTTTAGATATTATCCCCTTTCCCCAACCCCCCACAAAAACTCATTATCCTATCTTCCCTCCTTTTATTTATATGAGGGTGTGCCCCCACCCATCCACTCACTCCCACCTCCCTACCCTCAAATTGCCCCTCACTGAGGCATCGAGCCTTCAAGGGATCAAGAACCTCCTCTCCCTCTGATGCCCTACAAGGCCATCCTCCACATATATACCTGGAGACATGGGTCCCTCCATGTGTGTTCCCAGGCTAGCTGTTTAGACACTGGGAGCTCTGGTTGGTTGGTATTGTTGCTTTCCCCATGGGACTGCAAGCCCTTACTACTCCTTCAGTCTTCTCTCTAACTCCTCCACTGGGGACCCTGTGATCACTTTGATGTTTAGTTGTGAGTATCTGCTTCTGTATATGTCAGTCTCTGGTAACGTCTCTCAGGAGAAAGGTATGTCAGCATGCACTTTCATCTTAACTGATATATTTCTTTTTCTTAGAAACATCTGTAAAACTAAAATTTATAGCTCAAAATAACATTAAATATTAGCTGTTTTGTTGAAATATTGTTCAATTGAGATATTAATATGTATATATATAATTTCTACATTTTTTTGTCTTCTTAGGTTTTTAGGTTTTTAATTTAGATCTGTTTGTACAGATGTATTTTATTTTGTTCTTAATATTTATATTCTAAAGCCATCGAGATTTTCAAGTTGCCATTATATTTGTCACCAGCAGTGTGTTAAACATGTGATATATTTATTCATCATATTTTTGTTTGACTTTTAATATATTTTAACACTTAGAAGCAATATAAGCATGTATATATGAATTCAAAATATACATACATATATGTATATGTATATTTGCATATATACATATATGTATGTGTATACATATATGTACGTGTGTATGTATATATATTCTTAACACTAATACTGTTAGACATCCACATGCAGCACTTAGGACAGACCACACTAGACCAAATGGTTCCAGGGGTGTTTATTCAGTGCGAAGGTGGGGCGAGAGAAATAGAAGATAGAGGAAGAGAAGAGAGGAAGAAGAGAAAAGTAGAGGCCTGCCATGACCATGAAGAGAGGGGAAAGGGGAGGGGGAGGGGACAGAGAGAAGTTAGAGGCAAGAGAGCAAGAGAGGGAGGAGGAGGCAAGCAGCCCCTTTTATAGTGGCCAGGCCTACCTGGCTGTTGCCTGGTAGCTGTCAGGAGGAGCACACCTGGCTGTTGCCAGGTAACTGTGGAGGTGGAGTTTAGACAGAATACTAACAAATATTTTATTAGACAGATTAACTAATACATTTCTAGTATCATGTTCAATATCATTTGATTGAATATACCTTTTTGAGCAAAATAAGGATTTCAGTTAGGAAAGTTTATCACTTATCATAGTATACACATATTTTTCTTGTCTTAAGGTGCTATTGTTAACATAACAATAGAATAGTATTATAACAAAACTATACCTGTTAATCAGGAATTGTATGAGTTCTTCAATAATGGTTGTCTGTATGAAGTAGATAATTTAGGTTGCTGTTTTTTCTACTAACAAAGTAATTGATTATTCTCTCACCACATTTAGCAATCTCAGCCTTGCCCTAGAGATATCTAATGGGTTTTGCTGTTCACCTGAGCTTGTAAAGCTTATTGCATTAACGAAATTATCTTATACTGATGATTCTCTGCTACCTTCTTGCACCAATATTTCTAACTGTTTCATAAGGACATATTATTGAGTTGTTAAATGATTTCATAGTTTTACACATTTATTTTATATTTAGAAATTTTGATCGCTCATCACCATGTTTGCTATAAAAATATTGTTGAGTTTGTCTCATGGAATACTTTACATTGAATTAAAACTAAAATACTATTATCAGTAACTAGTGTCAAAATTTACTTCTTTATAATATTTTCTATTAACTATGAGTGTTATTTGTTCCAATTTTGTGTTAGAATTATTCCTCTACTTTATAATATTACAAATATTATACCTTGCTTTTAAAATGATAATGTATGTTTTATTAATGAATATAACTTTTTTCTGTTAGTTTATTTACTCACTTTACATCATGATTGCAGCCCTCCAGTTGCTAGTTCTTCCCATGTAGTCCCTCCACAAAGTAATGAATACTTTTAAAAATATTCATTTAAATGAATTTTAATTCATTTTGCATTTTAACCTTATTGAACACTATACTTACTGTCAATTTCTATTTTAAACTTTTTAAAGTTGAAACTTTAAAAAGTCTATCATTAATTTCAACAACTAAAATACCCACCAAAGCGTATACATGGACTTGTCCATAGCTATATATATACATAGTAGAGGACTGCATCATCTGGCATCAGTGGGAGTAGAGGTGATTGGTACTGTAGAGGCATGATGTCGCAGAAAAGTGGGATGCTCAAAGGGTGAGACTGGAGTTGGTGGATGGTTGGGGAAGCACAAGCTCAGAGGCAAAGCAGGAGGGGGAGGGGTTCATGGAGGAGAGACCAGGTAGGTGGGTAACATTTGAAGTGTAAACAAAATAAGTAACAAATTAAAAATATAAAATAATGATAAATCAAATATTACTAAGGTATAAATTATTTAATAGTCGCATTATTTTTTCTTTATATTATCCTTTTATGTATTTTCTCCTTATATTAGCTTTCCAGTATATTCACTTTAATCTCACCTAGAAAATCAGTTGAAACATTGCCTTGTTACAATTACTAGGAAAACAATTCTCCCATTTCCATTTTAAAAACAATTGTTACATATTTTGATAAAAATGATTGCATTTTTGAGGTCAAATTGCCTCAAGACAGACAAATATCTGAGATATCTGTTCAGTTGGTAAATCAGAAAAATAGAGACAACAGGATAAAATTAATGTTAGGGCACATTATCAGTCTAAAAGAACATATTTCTATTTTGATAGGATTCAAGCATATCCGTGGGGAAATCATAACTTCTAAAGGAATTTTCAGTACATTTGAATTTATTCCCATGGAAAGTTCCTATGAAAGAGAGACTGTGACATACCTTCCTTCCTATGTCTTCATATATTTGATCATGGATGTATCTGAGCACAGGCATCATATCTGATCTAGTGCATAGATGGCAATACCTCTGAAGGTATTTTCAAAGCATGGCTTAAAGTGACTGCCAGAATGACAGGATTCATTTTCTCACAAAGCTTTTCAGCGCACTATAAACACTCAGTTAAATGTTAGCAACCTGACAGGCTGCACCTGCAAAGGGAATGTTTTATTTCTCAATTACTATCTGTAGACCCTATAATATTTAATCTTTTAAAGCACCATGGTGATACAAAGTAGATAAAGTTGAAAGACATAATTTCAGAAGGCAGGGACTAAAACCTATTCAGCTAGAAAAACGAGACATTTAATTTCCCTCTCCCGCTGCAATGGGAACTTTGCCATAGACTTGTGACTAGACCCTTCCATACCACAGACAAGTTGAGACTGCATGTTTCCCAGACATCATTTCCTGGCTCTGTCTGTTCAATAAGATGTAATATTGTCCTTTTGATAGGAAATGTTTACTAAGGAGCAGCAAGCTCTTCCTGACTGCACAGCAGAACTAAGCAGCCTCCCTGAAAACAAATATGATGTTTTAGATTGAAATAATAGTTAAATTAAATGTTCTAAATCTTTAAGCAAAGTTCTTATCAGCTCTTAAATAAAATATCAAGCTGCAAAACAGCCTGAAAATAAATTAGTGCAAAGGTATTTAGCCAGAATTAGTGTGAATTTCTACTGACAATTACTGTTTGCATCTATTGTATTGCTAGTTCCTCAACCTAAAACTGACCTTAATACTTGCATGTAATAAAAATGGAATAAAAGCAAAAAGAAGGAAGGCATGGAATAGGGGCTTTCTAGGGAGAGGAAGTGGAGAATGGGGAATGGCATCTGAAATGTAAATAAATAAAATTTCCAATAAAAAATGGAAAAAAGGAAAAGAAAGTTATACTCAATACAAATTAAAACAAATACAGTGCTTCCTTTAGTGTTTCCTTAGGAAACAATGCTAGAAACTGTAAGATCAAGGACTAGGATGTCTCCTAGGAGATTGTGACATAAATAAATATCCTGGATGCTTCATCCAAAGAGTTTCTGATTTTGCTTCCACATACCCATTTCCAGCAGCTCAAAATAACCTGTAAGTAGCCATCTTGCAAACTTGATACTTCTTGCTGACCTTCAAGATTACCTGTATGTAAGTACTTAATGTATATGTGTCTTTGTATGAAATCAACAAATAATTGTAATTAGCCTTTGAATAAAAGTAAGCTTGCAATGCCTCATGGTCAAAACAAATTCTAATAGGCTCGATTAGTGCGCATTATTTATTCATTCTTGGCAAGGATGAAAACTAGTTTAGATTTTATTAAATTACATGACACTGGACACATACATAAGTACATAATCCAATTAGTGAACATACAATTGTATGTAGGTAGAAACTTTTCTTTCCATTTATTACAAGTAAATCTTATACTCACTGGCAGAGTAGAGCTAACCACTTTCTCTTGTTTGAACAATGGGAAATGAAATACAGAATCATCTAGAAAACATATTAGTTTTTATTTCTTTTAAATTTAATTTTTGAGAGTTTCATATACAACTACAATATTTACAACATTTCATCACATCCTTTTCTCCCCACTAAATCCTCTAATGGCCCCTACTCCCCCTCAAATTTATAACATTTTCTAACTTACTTATTGTTACATACATACATGTATACACATGTGTATATATAAATGCTTCTTGTAGAATCCACTTCATGATTCCCTTATGTGTGTTTACTTAGAAATGACCACTTGGAAATACATACTATTGATGGGCTCAGGTGCTCACTGGAGAAAATTGATTCTCCTTTTAGTAATAATTAAATGCCTGATTTTAGATTAGTATTATAGTTACTTATTTTCTTTACACACATATATGTGCACACACACAGACAGAGGGAGAGAGAGAGAGAGAGGGAGGGAGGAAGGGAGGGAGAGGTAGAGGGAGAGGGAGGGGGAGTGGGGAGGGGGAAGGGGAGTGGGGAGGGGGAAGGAGAGAGGGGGAGGGGGGAGGGGAGGGGGAGGGGGAGGAAGGAGAATAGTAGACCTGTGAGGGAGAAAAAACAGCTTGTGAGATTTGTTTTTCCTTCTATCTAGTGTTACCTGGGATTGAACTCATGTTCTCAGACTTGAAAGCAAATTTCATCATTCACTAAAACACATAAATTCTTTCTTCTGTTATAACTAAATAAAAATAATACTATTCTTTGTAAAACTTCCACGTATATTTTGTTTAGTGTATTACACTAACTCAGCTAACCAACTAGAGCTATCCAACAATAAATCTTTATTTTTACTTCATTAGTTGTATTTATTTATTTAAAATCTTGATTTTTCTACTTAGGTTTCAAGAAACACTATTTGACTTGCAGTTGTACTGAAAATATCATCAAAGGTATTATCTCAGGGCCACATATCTCTAAGTCAGTTCCTCTATTGCTAATGCTATCTATTACTCCAGCCATTAGGATTCAGACTTCACATGAGGACACATTCTTCTTGCTGTTTGCATCTCCCACCTGAGCCTATTTTCAGTTCCTTTCCTTATATCCATCAAAAACAGACTCTAAAGAGGAATGCTAATGGGTTTTGTGATAAATGTAGCAGCTCCTCTGTCTGTCCCCTAGAAACAGACACTGTTACTCATTAATGAGTGAGCAAAATTACATATCTACCTGCTTCTCTAAATATAATTGCTTCATCATGTTTCCTTAACTATGGGATTTATTTGATCCAAACTATTAGTTTCTATGATTCATTTAGTCATATGTGATATTTTTTCTAATAAGGAGAATATTACTTTTCATGAAGTTGGTTTGGAGTTATTTCACTGACAAAATTAGATACACTGAATTTGTACAATACAGTAATTTCTTTAGAAGGACTGAAATATTGGCAGCTGTGCTAATCCAGAGGCTCAAAACACAGCATGACACAATCTCCAGCTCAGCAATCAGAAGCTTGTTAGGAACATCAGGACTAGCAACTGAAATAATTTATTTTATCTGACAATGATAGATTGAAATTAAACTATAAATGAATTAGGTATGCTGTAGAGATAATTAGTTTTCAAAATTCCACTTAACTGAGGTGTCAGGCTTGCAACACAAATTACATTTCAAATGTTATTTTCTGATTTTCCATGACAAACTGATGGGTCCCTGTCAGATAAGGAAAATTACCAAATATAATTTTAAAACATATTCTCTGATACAATTTAAAGCATTACAGACTATTTAAAATACTTTCATCTCATATTAAAACAACAATAGAATGTCAAACATGTCAGCTCTTGAACCATGAAGGTCCACATGGTATCCTAGGCCCCTTTGTACAAAGGAAGTCTAGTGTGAAGTTAAACACTCAAATCATTTTTAGATACACAAACACTGCATTAAAACCTTAGAACTTATTTAAGATAATATAATACCCATTTAGTTTGCTTCAAAATATATAAAAATATGGAGACAAAGTGAGGAACAGAGACTGAAGGAGGGGCCATCTGAAAACCATTCCACCTGAGTATCCATCCCATGTGCACTCACCAAAGGTAGATGCTGATCTGGAAGTCAGAAAGTGCATGCTGATAAGAGCCTTATATGTATGTCTTCTCAGAGGTCTTCAAGAGTCTGACATATTCAGAGGCAGATGCTCACAACTAGCCATTGGACTGATCATGGGGTTCTCAATGGAGGAGTTAGAGTGAAGACTGAAGGAGCTGAAAGGGTTTGTGGCCCCATGAAGAGAGCAACAATACCAATCAACCAGAGCTCTCAGGGTCAAAACCACCAGCCTGGGAGCACTTAGGGAGGGATCCAGTGCTTCAGCTGAATAAGTAAGAGTGGAGGGCCCTGCTGGGCATAGGTGGAAGAAGAGATCCTTGACCTCATGAAGGCTGGACGCCCCAGGGAGTGGGAATTTTGAGGGTGGGGAGGTGGGAGTGGGGGGGTAGGTAGGGGTTACATCCACAGAGAAGAAAGAGGAGGGTTGAGGGGATAGGGGGTTCCTGAGTGGGTGGGGGATGGAGTAAGGGGAAAACATATGAAATGTAAATAAAACATCCAATAAAAAATTAAAACAAAAAGAATTTAAAGTGTGGTGGGCAGGGCTCTGAGGGAGAGGAGCGGCAGGGGCCGGGCTGCACTACAGCCTGAGATGCTGCTGGCCAGCGGTGGGTGCTCTGCCCCCAGTGCTCCGCATGGAGGGAGTCCAGGCAGCGTGAATGCTGAGGACAGGAAAGTTTGATGACACAGCACTGAAGTTCTTTGTCTGGAGTCCATGTTATGAACCCTTTGTGGAGCATGTCTGCAGGCTCTGCGCAAACGAGCTGAAGGTGAAGAGAATTCATTAGCAGGGGATGTGAAAACCAATCCTCCATGAAGCGCACCCAAAAAACAGCTACCTTCTATTCCCAAAAATGCTCTGCCCATATCGAAGCCTACATCTCCTGCCCCAGCAGCGCAGTCAATAAATGGCACCCATGCCTCTTATGGACTCTTCTACCTGGAATATTCGCTTCTTGCAGAATTAACGCTGGTAGTGAAGCAGAAGCTGCCGGGAGTCTACTATGTACAGCTGTCTTACCGCTCTGCAGTAGCATGGTTTGGAATAATATTCATAGGGCACGGGCTCTATCAGGAAGGCGTGTTCAAGTTTACCGAGTATATTCCTGATAACTATCCAGATGGCGACTGTCCACGCTTGCTGTTTGATATTCCCGTCTTTCACCCACTGGTTGATCCCACCTCGGGTGAGCTGGATGTGAAAAGAGCATTCGCAAAGTGGAGGCGGAACCATAATCATATATGGCAGGTGTTAATGTATGCAAGGAGAGTCTTCTACAAGATCGACACGACGAGCCCCCTAAACCCAGAGGCCGCAGTGCTGTATGAAAAAGACATTCAGCTTTTTAAAAGTAAGGTGGTCGACAGTGTTAAAGTATGCACTGCTCGTCTGTTTGACCAGCCGAAGGTCGAAGACCCCTATGCCATTAGCTTTTCTCCATGGAACCCTTCTGTACATGATGAGGCCAGAGAAAAGATGCTGACTCAGAAAAAGCCTGATGAACAGCACAATAAAAGTGTTCACATTGCTGGCCTGTCCTGGGTAAAGCCTGGCTCAGTCCAACCTTTCAGTAAAGAAGAGAAAACAGTAGCAACCTAAGAGATGGTGGATCTGGTGCACCATGCACGTTCCTGCTGGACTCTGGCCTACTGAACGCTGACTAGTGGCAAAGGACTGCCTGAAGAGTAAACCGCGTGAACAGTGACTGGCTATCAGTGTTGTGTATGCATAGGTTCTAACAGCAGGCTATGGAGACCTCTTCATTAAGTAAAGCATTACTTCTATCGGAAGTGTCAGGGTGGATCTAGTTCAGTACTCCAAATTATTGGGGACCTTGAGGCTTAAGTATTTTTTTGAATATGTTAGAGGTAAGTTGTGTTTACTTAAACTAACAGAAGAGAGAGAGAGAGAGATGAGTACTGTGTAATAGTTTGGAGTTGGTAGTTTCAGGTGTACATATATGTTAGGCCATGAAGAAGGGTGTAGAGAACAGACTCCAGAGTGCAGCACTTTCAAAGACTGGCTTCCCGACTTCAGCCTGCTGTAAACATCTATCTCAGAAGCATTAGGAATGTAGGCAGAACCAGGATGCTGCTTCATAGCTTTGTTTTTTTTTTTTTAAAGGGAAATCACTGTATTTTTATGGCAGGGAAGAAGAAAAAAGTGTTCAAACGGTTTCTGATGAAGTTAGGTATTTAAATGGTGAATGACCGATGTGTTAGTGGAGATGAAATAAACCAATAAATGATTGATTGTCATTTATGCAGGAAAAAAAAAAGAATTTAAAGCGTGGATTAAACGCCTGTCAGTCAGATCATACTTTAGTCCAAGGAATGTCTGCATTCCAACAAGATCGTGAAGACCTAGAGATTCTTTGGATATGATCTGTCCAGAGCAGCCATGTTGCTGGAGTAAAATTCCTTTACACTAATTTGAGGAACCATTCAGTAGGGGAAACTTGTCAAAGCTCAAAATTCAGCAACTCTTGTTTTCCAGATGACTAGCAGGATCATTCATATCAACCTTCTCAATTTACATTACAGGAAAGCTTCCACTAACATTGATTTTTATGTCCTATCTGGGATTCCCAACTCAGGTCCTTATATGAAAGCAGTTTAGTGACCAAACCAGTAGCATCAAGAGTAGATTGTGAAATAATGCAGTTGTCAAAAATATCCTCCAAGGCATTTCCTACCTGAGATTCATTCAACAATGCATCCTGCTCAGGAAAAGCTTGCCACAGACACACATGGAAATGGGAGGTGGGATATCAATGTGCTATAAAGGCTCACAATGGTTTTTTGGAACCAATGTTTATCCTACACATCACAAGCCTACTCCCATTCTCAGGAGTGCTTTCCTTTTCTAATAAACCTCAATTTCCGTTTCTAGCCATGAGTTTATGTCCAATTCATTAGCCTAAGCTGAAAAGAATCTTCATACTTCAGCAAGTAACTATGGGACACTCAAGTCTTCCAACGTCATGTACTGACCTGAGAATGCACATCTTCATGGAGCTTTTGCTTGTTCCAACAACTCATTTACAAGGTCCTATAAAACTAACCTTTGATGATTAACTTAAGCATAGAAATCTTTGTAAGAAGGTGGTCACTTATCATAGAAGGAAGTGAAGTTTTTCAATAGAGTAATATTGTGGTCCCTAGCCCTGTCATAGATTTATAAGAAGATTCAATTTTGGGAAATGTGTAAGGTAAGATACCATGTGTGTACAATACTCAGAGTGCATGTTTGAGCTAAAAAAAAAACCCATTATTTAAAATTATAAAAATTATTTTCTTACTGTAAAAAACCACGAACTATACAGAAAGCAAGGTGTTTATATTAACCTTTTATCTACCCAGTACTATGTACATACTTTGCTATCTGCTCCCAGGACACAACAAAAGCTGTTGTCTTGGGTTCATGAGAGTCCATTTATGATACAGGGTTTTCTGCATCTCCTGATGAAGGGCTGTAATTAGGCAGTGATGTGCAGCAGCTTGGCATGTTTGATGAAGAGACAAGCTCCTTTCAATGCTTCCATGGACAATCTCTAAGCCTGTTGTAACTCAGCTTCATCTGGTCTCAGTACTGGATGGTAGTTGCACTGGCTTCTAACTTTTTCAAGTTATGTTTGAGTGTTGGATGTCTGGCTTCTATGATAATTTAATGATAACTTCTTTAAACCAATAATTTATTCTACGTCTCTCTCCCTTTTTATCTGTCTCTGTGTCTCTCTGACTTTCTTACTCTCTCCCTCTCCTTGCTCCCCCTCTCTTTCTCTGTGTGGAGGGGGAGTGTAGAGGTATATTGACTATGGAAAATATCCATCTAAAAACTTACATTTAAAATGTGAAAGTTTGTGGACATAGCTCAATAACCATGAAGTTATATTAATTTAGATAGTTCCACTGCTAGTTAGAGCCAGTATATACAGTATATGATTTGGCATTACTTTTCATGGTATTCACTAAACGAGAAGTTTTTTTTTATCATTGTCCAAACCTATAGCATTCAGCAAGTTTTTTTTCTATAGAATTTCGTGTACTCTCTCTGCTGTAGACAAAATAAGTACAAGAAACTAAAATATAAATTATTAGCTCATTGCTGCCATCCTGGGAGCTGGAAAAACACGACACTCAACCCTAGATTCATTGTTACTGGTTTGTTGGTCTCAGATGCAGTTTGAACTTTTCTGATGGGTTTTCAGGAGGACATGCTAGAATCCTACACTGATTATGTACATATGGTTTCTTTTTCATTTTGTTTTGCCACATATAGCACTTATATAGTTGCTTCAATTTGTCACATTTAAAAGTAAATTTAAAAAACATGTAAGAATTGCCTCAAATTTTTATTTTTGTTTACTGTCTGTCTTGCCCTGAAGTCTCTTGTATATCTTAATGGAATTTAACCTTTGTCTCTCTTGTTATCTTATATACCCGGCTCTGCCTTTTCTGTATAAATAGCAACTGCTGATGAGCAATTATTTCTTACAGTGTTTCCTTAGGTACTTTTATCTCTAGTGACAGCAACTCTTAGCTTATTCATGTTTAGTGGATATATCTGAGCAGTGTTTATTATTACAGTAAAACTCTGCCTCCCCTTCCTGCAATGGTTAAAGGTAATGCTGTGGTGTCACTCACACACAACCAGTCAGTACTAGATGCAGATCACATAGATGCATGGCAAGGAGGATTCATTTACAGACTGATATTGGATGAACCAACAGTATTGTATATAGACAGATATAATCCATCTAATCAGGATTTCCCAAGGAAATTCTCACAATATAAATATAAATGCTCTTTAATTACCAAAAAGTTCCCAGACATTTCACAGTCCTCAGCCACCTTCTCACACAGGTATCATTTCCCATAACTTTCTGTCTTTTATTTTTGTTGAATTCCAGATGGCCCCTTCCAGATCCCAAACTATAATGTTATACAAAATTCTTCTTACGTGGGCTTTCAACCAATCTCTAACCTTTCCTATGTGGAAATTCCCTTTTTGTAGATGTTATATCTACAAAGCTCACAATTTCATAGCAGAAATTTGAATGTAGTACATTTCTGGTTAGTATGCTGGTATTTCTATCAAAAGTAATTGAGTAAAAAAATATTTATAACAAAGATTATACAGTGTGTCCACAAAACATAAAAAAGAAGCAGGCTTACTGAAAAAATGTATTTCAAGTTTCCTCAGTAGTTTTTAATTTTTAAATTTATTCTTCTTTCATATATTACATCCTAACCACAGTTTCCCCTCCCCTTTTTATTTCCACCTTGCCAAACATCTACTTCTCTTTCATATCCCTTTAGAAAATGGCATGCCTCTCATGAATATCAGCCAATCATTTCATATTAAGTTGCAATAAGACTATGCACGTCTTCTTATATTAAGGCTGGAGATGGCAAATCAGTTTGAGGAAAGGAGTCCCAAAAGCAGACAAAAGAGTCAGAGAGAATGCCTGCTCCCACTATTAAAAGTCCAAGAAGAAGACCAAGCTACACAGTTTGTAACCAATAGAGTCTGCAGGATCCTGATAGTGTTGGGGGTGAATAGTGAGGTATGGGGGCAAAAGGCCTTCTCCAAGGATTTTAATGAAACAAGTCTCTTAGAGGATCTTAGCTTGTGCATAACTTTATTCAGGGTGGGCTTATATGCATACATTTATTCATGTGAATGAAAGCTCTGTATGAATCTTGGAGAGTCGAAAGGAGTTCTTTATTGGGAACAGTTTTATTGGATGGAGTTTAAAGTACTTGTGACTGTCTTATCTTTATGGAGAGCCATTCCAGTTATCTCACAATTACCTACTTGCTGAGTAGGTTCTTATTGGGAAAGAGGAAGCTGAACCTATGGATTTGTCAAGGACTGTGTGACATTCTTCAGGTAGAAGATTGAGATTCACATTTTCCAAATCAGTGAGAGCAGAAGAGGCCCTTCTAAGAAGAGAGAGTTCTCAGAGGAGCTTTTTAGATATGGTAGACTTCAGCCTTAGTAGTGAGGTACAACAAACGCCACCCAACCCTGGAACACACACCTGATGCCTCCTGTTCCCATCCATACCAGCCCCATTCTACCAGAAATATTTATTCTATTTTCTCTTCCCAGGAAGATTCATGTGTCTCTCCTTGAGAAATCTATGCTACTTAGCCACTCAGTCTGTGGAAAAGTATGTTATAGTATGATTTTCCTTTACAGCTAACATCCACTCATAATAGAGTACATACCATGTTTTTATTTCTTGGTCTGGGTTACATCCCTCAGGTTACTTTCATCTAGTTCTATCCACTTGTCTGCAAATTTCATGATATTATGTTTTTAAATGCTGAGCACCTTATAAATGTACTACATATTCTTTATTCATTTTTCAGTTGAGGGACATCTTAGTAGTTTTCAGTTTCTGTCTATTATGAATAAAGCTCCTGTAAACACAGATAAGTATCTTTGTGGTAGGATGGAACATCCTTTGGGTATATGCTTAAGAGTGGTACAACTGGGTCTTGAGGTAGATCAATTTTCAGTTTTCTGGAAAAATACTGTGTTGATTTCCAAAGTGATTGTACATGTTTGTGATCCCACAAGTAATGAAGAAGGATGCCTCTTGTTCCACGTATCCTCAGCATTAGGTACTATTTGTGATTTTGAGCTTGGCCATTCTGACCAGTATAAGATGGAATTCCAGGGTTGATGCTTTGATTTTCATTTTCCTGATGGCTAACAATGTTGAACATTTTTAAGTGCTTCTCTGCCATTTGAGATTTCTCTGTTGAGAATTTCTGTTTACAACTATGTATCATTTTTTTCTTTTACTTGTATTAGTTGGTTTCTTGATGTCTATTTTCTACTTCTTTATTTTGGAAATTATCTGTCTGTCAGTAGTGGAGTTGATGAAAATCTACTCCCATTCTGCAGACTGCCATTTTGTATTATTAGCAGTGTTTTGTGCCTTATAGAATCTTTAAGGTTCCATGAGTTTCCATTTATTGTCAGTCTTAGTCCCAGTAATATTGGTGTTCTGTTCAGAAAGTTGTCTCCTGTACCAATGCATTTAAGGTTATTCTCCACGTTATTTTCTATTATGTCCAGAGTATCTAGATTTAAGTTGAGGTCTTTGATCTAATTTGGAGTGTGTTTTCAACAGGGTGATATATATGGAACTAATTGAAGTCTTCTACACACGAACACTCAGTTAGTCCAGCATCATTTATTAAAGATCCTCTCTCTTTTCCTTGTATGCTTCTTGATTCTTAATTTAAAAAAAAATCATGTATCCATAGGTGTGTGAATTTACATCTAGGTCTTTGATTCAATTCTGTTGTCAATCTGTCTGTTTTTGTTCTAATTCCAAGTGATTTTTATTACTATAGCTTTGTAGTAGAGCTTGAACTAACCGTGGTTATACATCAAGATGTTCTTTTACTATACAGGATTGTTTAATATATCCTGAGTCTTTTTAGCTTTTCGATATGAAGTTGCATACTATTCTTTCAAGGTCTGTAGAAATTTTGCTGGAATTTTGATGTCCAATAAATTTTTAATGAAACAAATATGTAACATTTTAAAATTGATCACTCTGTATATTACTTTGAGAGCATACATCAATTTTATTCACTTTACATGTTCTTGTACAAAATTGGTTTGAAATAAAATCGAGAAAGCTTTATTTTAACAAATATTTATTGTAACTGTTATGCTAAAATCATGCATTTACATTTTTCCAAAAATAAAGATAATGTTATCAAAACTCTAACTATTGTGTTTGTATCATTACCTGTTTTCTCTTCATCTTTTACTCAATCTCACTTCCCTATGTTCTGTCCCCTATGTTTTCTTTTTATTTTGTGGAGTATGATATACGCTCACTTAACTTTGACCTCATTTCTTTCTTTATATTAAAATAGATCATCAGGCAGCATGCACCAGCTAATATGAGTCTCCTAACACTTATATAGCAGAGGACTGCCTTGTCTTGACTCAGTGAGAGAAGATGTCCCTAACCCTCAAGAGACTTGAGGCCCCAGGGAGTGGGGGAGCTCTGGTGAGGTAGGACTGGGGAGGGGGTAAGGACATACTCTTGGAGACAGAGGTGTGAGGGGCAGGAAGGAGGTATGGGATGAGGAACAGTCTGAGGGCAGAGCCAGTGGAAGATAAAGACTAGACTTTAACAAACAATTAAAGAATAATAAATACCAAAAAGGGGGGGGGGTAAAAAAGAAGCCAAGCTATGCAGAGAAACCCTGTCTTGAAAAATTAATCAATAATATAAATAAGTAGATAAATAAAGAATGTGAGAGGTCATTTAAAGAAACAGAACAAACAAATAGATCATAATATATTTATAGTTGAAATTTAATGTATAATAGAAATTCAATTTCTGCAAGAGAACATGTATAAATCCTTGAGAATAATTTTGTTTTCTTGTGGATTACGTCTTAGTAACAGGACCTCCTTATAGTACTTATAGCAATAGAGTTTCACAATACATTCATAAATCTCTATATAGTTGTAATATCTTGATTACCCAAGAGGGCCTAAGCCAATATGATCTTGAGCTCAAGATCACTGGTTTAAAAAAAGATTATGAAATATCTAATCCTAGACTTTATGTCACTTTACTATATTCACCCCAGCATCACTTCATTATACAAGGAAAACACATCAAAACATTGACTAGTTTTTCATGATGTTGTTGAGTTTGGATATAGTTGGATCCCATTGATTGGAATTATAAATATTCAGTCATTTTTATAGTTGCCATCTTTAAATTAACATTGACTTGATCTCTTACACATTCAAGGAAAAAGTATTTCCATGGCTGAGAACTCCTCAGCTGTCTCTTTCATCATGAATAATCTGTTTGAATTTGAGGAAAACATACCTACCATTCATGCATTTCTCTTTGCTAGAAATTCCAATCATGTTTCTATTGTCTTCAATCTGGCAGCTCCATCACTGAATAAGAATAGTTCCAAATACATGGTTCAAAGATCAAGACTCCATGTTACGCAACACTGATGTTGATTTCTGTTTTCCTCCTGTGCCTTATTTTCAACTTCAATGGGATTACTAAAACAAATTTATATGTGGCAGAAATACTCTCTCTTATAGAACAGTATTAAAATAATACTTAAAATACTAGATAATTTTCTTTAATTGTTTTTCATTTCCCTTTGACAGTGTACTTTTTAACTGAGTAAAAGACATGGTCTATTATTGACATTTCCTGGTTCCATGTGGTAAAAGAAGGGCAAAATACTTTTCTAGGCAAAGTATTTCAATCTTTATTTTTAAATTTTAATCTAAATACTGCAAGAAATGTTACTGTGAAGGAAACTGCATATGCTCTCAGTTATGGTTCTTGATATTTGTCTAAAATTCTTTCTCAGAAACTTAAAATTATCAGTGTGTTTGTTTATTATTCATCATATCTGCATATATAACAATATAATATATATCAATATTATAAATATATTCTCCTATTGTTTTCATTTTAGTTTTATTTACTTATTTAATGTATATGGAATCTTTGTGTTTTTATTCTGTGCACCACCTGCAGGGTAGTGAATGTGGATATCTAAAGAGAACACTGGGTCCTCAGGAACTACAGTTACAGAGGGATGTGAGCTGCCATGTAGAGCTATAATTGAGCACAGGTCTTCTGGAAGAATAGCCAGAGCTTGGGGCCATCTCTTCAGCAGTGTTCCTATTATTTACTTTTATTATTTTGAGGATTTTCATCCAACCCATCTTGGCCTTTGAATTATTCCAGTTAGTGATGATACAACGTGAAAAAGAATGGAGTGCTCAGTTCTGTCATGAACTCTGTATTCCTCAATATTATAGATTCTGATTCTGGTATTTCAATAGTAGCTATTCTTTATCATTAAAACAATACTGCCACACATTTTACATTGCTGTTGTGGTTTCTATTCTTTCCCATCCCGTCTCTATATTTTTTAGATCCCATGTATCCTCCAACAACCCTTTCATTCTACATGTTGTTTTCCTCTGCATTGACATATTTGCTCTCTTTGAGGTAATTCCCAACCTTGTGTAGGTGTCCTGTGTCACATCCATCATCTCTACTGTCCACAATGAGTTCTATCTGTGTTTCTCAAGTAGGGATAGTGACTTCAGGTTTTCAGTGATGTTTGAGGGTTTTCTCATTGTATTTGTTCTCTTTTCACATACTGGACACACATAAAAAAACAGGTTATCTAAGATAAATAAGCATTGGCTTACTTAATATTAGTACCTGAAAATATGGATATCTGAAAGAACAGTAATATTTTTAGTTTTCTCTAGAGGAAAAGATGTTTAATATGAAATACCTCGGTTTTATTCATTTCTACTTTCCTCCATAGTAGTTTCAACCTATAAACTCTGAAGCCATATTCCATTTACCAACATACAATGTACATGTGAGATTCACTGAGAACTGGTTTGTGTTCTCATGTTTCTATTATAATCAACCTAGATCCTTAGTATCATGTTTTAAATAATATTTTCAGGAAAATATTTGGGAAGAATGAGAGCTTCAATAATTTAAAATATTCATATTACAAAAGAAAAAGATAAGAGTTCTCAATAATATCTCTATAAGATAAAATTGAAGTAATCTAACCTTTTTTAAATATTAAAGATGTAAAAATGTATAGTTTACTGCCCTTCAATTTGTTCTATCTTTAGAGTAGATACACTAATGCTTCTTAGAAACTATAATTATTGAAAATAACAAAATCTTCTACACATTGAATTTATGAGCAAAAGAAGTAGCTCATGTAATGTAGTATTATTTTGATTCTCTAAAATATATATGTTATGAAAGACAGGAAAAAAGAAAATTCTACTTTCACATGCATAAATAAGAAGGCCATAGCTGCACACAAACAGACCTTTTAAAACTAAAACAGTGTTTTAATTGAATGGCCTGCTGAGACAAACAAAAATCAAGTCTCTCCCAGAATCAAATTCTAACTGTCATACACTTTAAGTAAAAGCAAGCAAAATGCCACTCCATGTTGCTAGAGAGTGTTATGGCTCTCATAGGGCTCTGAAAAAGCTTTCAGCAAGTTTTTTTATAATTGCATTTTCCCACCAGGTTAAAAGAAATCTCTAATCAAAATGCTTTTCTAATCTCTCAGGTACTTCCCTACCTGTGTTACACTGGAGACCACTGTGACTCAAAGGGAAGCCTTCTCTGAAAATTCAAACTGATTTTAACAAAGTTCAATGAAGAACTAGATTATTGAACTTCTTAAGTAATGAATATGCCTTTTAAGAACTTTTCCAATGAATGCTTGAATTTTCATAAAATACTTTGACCTTTGTAACTACCAAAATAATATCTATGCTGTACATAGAAATATTATATTTAAAAATATATTAAATCATATTTGGACATGTGTGTATATATTATATAGGTCTAAATCCTATAAATTAATAACATTTAGGATAAAGTTAAATATGCAATACATAAACAATGTTTTTGAAATGTGTTTTAAAATACTTTAAGGAATATTTGGCAGTTTTAAAAGAGTGGATTCATATCTTTCAATTTTAGTTAGAAAGCAGGACATTTTTGAATCTGTCTACACCTTTACTTCCTTATAATACAGATATCTATCTTAATATCAATAATTATGGTACTCTTAACTTTGTAGTAAGGATTATGTTGCTCTGTTTTTATCTACTATGTCCTATATAAAATTTAAAATGACATTAAACTTCCTTACCTTTTTTGAAGTTATACAAAGGAAATCCAAACAGAGAGAGAGCATACATAAAATCTATAATATTCTTATGATATTTGTGTTCATTATTATTTTAATTGGTCCCATAGCATCAAAAATCCATGCAATAATTAAGCATTTTATTGGAAAACATACAAGCTAATTACCAAAGATGTTTTACAATATCAGCACATATATGTTATAGAAAATCTATAAAAGCTATTATTGCCCTAGTTGATGACTGTTTCTTTCTAGGCAAATATTTTTTTAATCAATAGAGCACACAAAATATTCACTCACTCTTCATCTGTCAAGAATATTCAAAATTCATCACACATTTCACCCCTAGTTCAATTCCATTTTACTAGAGTAGATCTCTGGGTTCTATGCAGTGATTTCTATATAATTTTCATTAGTTTAATAATTTACAAATAAAAGCATCTTAATGTTCATATATGGGATCCTAAATAGTACAGAGTATACATTAAAAGGTGGTAGTGTAATTGCCATATAGAAAAAGAAAACTGCAAAAAGGTAGTAGCGATTTCTTCATGTCAGAGAAACCTTTCAGAGCAATGAAAGGGGCGATAGACATACAGTGCAATTGACTTGATAGAGCTACTACTATTTGTAAGAGGAAGCTTTTAAAATCAAAAGCATTGTTTGACATAGTTTTGATAGTTTTATAGCAGGCCTTTCACTATGTCATTGTGTGATCCTCTTGGAACAAATTTCCAGCGAGTGTCACCTCAGTGAGCTGCTAGTGGCAAAAAGAGTTGCACCTTTTAATTAATTAGCTAAGCATTTGCTAAATAGTATTGAAATTTTTGTTGCAAGGCCAAATATATCCAAAAATGAATAGACATAAAATTCTAAAATTATAAAACTTTCTGCCATATATATATATATATATATATATATATTACATTATATATTATAAAATTATATATAGTATATATGAATCCTCATTTTGTTCTCATCCCTTATTCATCATATAGAGACTATTAGAGAAATCATAATTTTTCAAATTGTAGAGAAGAAATGATATTTTGGTGTCTAACACCAATAGATGTAACTATAACACAACCCTTAATACCAAGGCTGATGTAGCACTGTAAAAGAGGTGGAAGAAAATTACCATTACTAGAGACAGGGATATATCTTTTGAGATAGTGTTTTCTCTGCCTGAAAGGGAAGCTGAACTCAGGAAATCTCACCAATAATCTCACATAAAGAATAACATCAACTGGTTCCTGAACTGCTGACCAGAAGGAAGGTAAACATTTGCGTAAATGTTCAGTGTGGCTAAGATTTCACCTAAGGGTACAGCAACTGCTAGTTCCCTTTTGACCAGATGAGTGAAATGAGTAAACATAACTTCTTATTTGAGAAGTTAGTATGTGAACCTAAAGATACATGAATCTTCACTGAAAAACTTAGAAACACCCTCAGGATAAAAGGGATAAAAATGAATACCTGTCAGGTGATGGACTTTTTGTAGCTTTTATAACAATCTAACCCTTGGTTTCTGTACAAAGTGACTCTGGATTTGGATATTTGGGCTAGACTGGGGAGAGATATCTAAGTCTGGTATCAAGAACAAGGACCTGAAATTATTCCTGTTTATACTTTTGCTTAGATCTTAGACTATAGATAATGGGCAACTGCAGGAAATATATTTTGCCCTGACCTTCAGTTACTCCACATGAGAACACAATGATTAAAGTAAATTTTTTGTTTTGATATATGAGTGAAGGTGGCCACCACATATTTAGTTCATTTGAATGTTTTTATTATGTTGTTGTACTGCCTTCTTCTGTTATTCTCTGTCTCATCTGTTGAATTTGTGTTTTCAAACTTTGTTGCAGAGATAGAAGCTTGAACTGAGCACAGCCAAATTGCCCCTGAGCTCCATGCAACAGTCTCAGTATTTCCATATTGTAGACTTCTCCACCTACTGACCGCATGTTTCTAACTCCAGATGATTCTGATTCTGTAGTACATAGACAATGAATAAGGCAACCTGCTCTTTCTGATCTTGGCCAACATTCCAGCATTTTGGATCCCTAACTAAAATGCCAAATGTCAGCATTAATTACTCCTTAACATTCATTTATTATCAACAAAAATATTGGGATATTAATTTACAAACCTAGGGTATATATCTAAGATCTCTATTTGATATATTCTATAAAAATGACTAATGTTCTTATTAAACCTGAAAGACTTATATCAGCCTTAATTTTGGTTATTACTACATTAATGACTATTTTGGGGACAGTTGCTATTTCTAGTACAGCTTTAATTCAGCAAGGATCTACTGTTAATCATGTTAATTACTTTATCTAAGAATGTGTCTCTTGCTCTCTATACTCACGAACAGATAGCAATAGGATTAATTAATGTGTTAGAAGAAGCAATTATCTATCTCTCTCTGTTTCTCTCTCTCTCTCTCTCTCTCTCTCTCTCTCTCTCTCTCTCTCTCT
>NW_021620966.1:5288012-5316268 GCF_004785775.1 Grammomys surdaster | reverse complement strand
TCTCTCTCTCTCTCTCTCTCTCTCTCTCTCTCTCTCTCTCTCTCTCTCTCTCTCTCTTTCTCGTTCTCTATCCCTATCTTTGAACTCAAATTCAAAGTATTCAGGTTAGATTGGCTACAGCTTCCCATTTTGGACATAGATAGATTTATATTACCCTTTACAATATATTGGAATAAATGTTGCCTGGAATCATATCCAGGCCCACCCAGGAGGACACTGGAATCATTCTGACTTGGCCATGGTATACAAAAGCTTCATACTCAGATCAGTGCCATCTGACATGTTGGCTTACAAACCGCCTCAACACAAGAGTTGGCTAAAACCTTTCTTGACTAAGAACTTCAGGGCTTTTATTATAAATTTGAGTATAATGCTAGGAATCTTGTTCAGTTATTCTCAGACAGATAATGGATTGACAGCCCCTAATGCAGAGATTCGAGAGAATCAATTAAAAAAAGGGGGGGTGCTGAAGCCTTTCCCAGAGATGAGCCTCTTCTAGGAAAGCTTCAGGAGTGCAGACTGCTTTCTTTATGACAAGACCTGAGAAGTTAGGTTCCCACATGATAAAGTCCTGTCGGGATATTTGGCAGAATCTCCTGGCCTTTCCTAAGGGATTGCTTGGTTCACTTTTGCCTTGTGTTTTCATTCTTGGCTTTAGTAATGGAAGCCCTTGCTTTCACTCTGTGGTAGACATTTCCCCAGATCCAGAAAAAGAAAGCTTAGACTGTGATTTATTCTTGGTTGTCACTGAGGATCATGGGAAAGGAATAGACCACTACTCCTGTAATTTTTATAATGGTGATGCAGCTCAGTCAAAACAGGTGCCTGTACTGGGTATATCAACTAACATCTAGATGTTCTCTTCCAATGGGAACTTAGTTCTGACCAAAACTTGTCCACCAGTATGCTCTAAACAACAGTTATATGGTTATAAAAAAGTTAGAAAGGTCTTCCTGGATCTTTTGTTCTAAGACTTAATGAGAACATTCAGAGATGAGCTAGGCAAGGACAATGAACTAACTCAGGTTACTGATTTTCTAAGCATCAAGTGCATTACAGGAATTAGACCTTTTGATTTGGATATGAGGAGATGCTCACAGTCAATAATTAGATTAGAATTTCCTGGATATGTAGTCTAACACCTCTTTGTACTGTAACCATAATTGCTGACAGTCACTTGGTTATGTTCCAATGTGCTGGGTAAGATATTAAATGCTTGATGAATCTGTTTTCTCTATTTTGATGCAGTTCATGAGTAAGAAGGATACTATAGAAACTGGGGAAGAAAAGGAAGGGGAAAAATTATAGTGTGGACATTATTGTTAAATTTAGGAAGTTCTTAAAAGATACAGTAAAAGAGAAAATAAGAAAAGGAACATAAAATCTTTTCAGCTGAAAAAAATAGATGCATAAATAAAGATGGTCTGAATTATCTCAGTGCCAATGTATGTGAGCTGTGCCTCTTGGACAAAGTCCTCTTTCCCTTATTTCATATATCCTCCTTCAAGTTCTGAACCCTGCTGGAGCTGGACATTGCCAATCAATGACACAAACAATTGGCATGTCAATATGAGTGAAATCTCACAAGGCTAGATGTCAAATAATGGCTTCTGAGATACAGATTATGAGCTTTCTTGCATGAATAAGTCCTTTGATATATAATTAAAATTAGTCTATCATACACACACAAACACATACATACACAATCTGCCAAGAGTGTTAAATATTATATATATATATATATATATATATATATATATATATACACACAAATGTACATATATACATACAGGAGTATAGATAACATAACACATACTCATAAACATACTCATAACACATACTCATAAACATATAAGTAAATATAAATGAACAATTTTTAAAAGGGCATGAATTTGAGAAGGAGTATAGGAAGCACGAAAGGCATTAGAAGGAGAAAAGAAGTGTATATAAAGTATGTGCAGAGGAATTTTAATTCAGAAATATTGCTACTCTGGTAAAGGATCACATCCAAAAATCTTGTAGGTCTGTGTGATTTTGATGGAATTCGGACATACCCTGAATTACAGTATATTCTGGCTGGAATACAGACACATCGTTATTATATTTTGTTAAATCCAAATAACTGAAGGTAAAGTTAGTTTGTAGAAGGTAAGTGACATCTAATTTAGGGGCAGAAAAAGGGATTATTTAGAGAAAGATATGACAGAATGAGTCAGAGATAGGTTATGGCCAAATCTAAGGAGACCAGCTCAGAAAAGAGTAGATGGGGTGGGGCCAGGCAATTTCTAGGAGACTTTTGACAGAGAGGTTGTAGGTGAAAACAGAACAAGACAGAGAATGAGGAGACAGAAGATTAGAACTGATTGCTAGAATTAGTTTCAGACCAAGCAGAGCAACTCAGTAAGAAACTGAGAGAAGCCAATTTGAATCAGGCAGCTTGGAGAGGAGTTTAAGCCAAAACAGGATAACTGAATAAGACAGCCAGAGTTCAGCAAGAGCTAGAAAAAGTGAGTTTATTCAGTAGTAAAATGCCAAGATAACAATTACATCTGGTGGATAAAAATAATTTTGCAGTATTCTATATTAGTATACATATACAATTATTAAATATGGAAATTTTGTATATATATTACTCATTTATTAAATTCTCAATAAACCTTAATTGTATATGATGAAAAATTTATATAATAAGAAATATATATTAAAAAATGTATATAATAAATAAATAATTGAAGGAATTAAAACAAAGAAAACTCACTAGAAAATTATACATAAAGTGAGTGGAACACATCAAATCCTAAATATTTAGTTTAAAATCTCTAATAAGTATTCAATGAAATAAGTAATATATAAAATATAATTTATAGAAAAGTGACATATTTACAAATTCATGTTTCATAAAATGTTTAATTGTATGCCATTGATGATAAAATATATAATCTAAAAACATCAAATTATTGTAATTAATCTAAAAAACTTCATGTGTCATTCTGCATATGATTAAATAAAAGTATCAATGAAGAAAACATGTTGGAAGACTATGCTAAATTCTCAAAGAAGAAATGATAGGAATAAAAAAAATCAGGTGCAAAGGTACCAGTAACAAACGCAAGGTTGTGAGTATGTCCTTGTTATGACAAGAAAGAAAAGGTAAGGACAGACAGGACTGACATTTATGTAAAGTTCAGATTTGTAGTTCATTGAAGAATTTTATAAGATTACTTTTTTTTTTTTTAATTTTTTTATTGGATGTTTTATTTACATTTCATATGTTGTCCCCTTACCCCATCCCCCACCCACCCAGGAACCCCCAATCCCCTCACACCTCCTCCTTCTTCTTTGTGGATGTAACCTCTATCTACCCCCCCACTCCCACCTCCCCACCTCAAAACTCCCACCCCCTGGGGCGTCCAGCCTTCATGAGGTCAAGGATCTCATCTTCCACCTGTGCCCAGCAGGGCCCTCCACTCTTATATATTCAGCTAAGGCCCTGGATCCCTCCATAAGTGCTCCCAGGCTGGTGGTTTAGACCCTGGGAGCTGTGGTTGGTTGGTATTGTTGCTCTCCTCATGGTGCCACAAATCCTTTCAGCTCCTTCAGTCTTCACTCTAACTCCTCCATTGAGAACCCCATGATCACTTCAATGGCTAGTTGTGAGCATCTGCCTCTGAATATGTCAGACTCTTGAAGACCTCTGAGGAGACATCCATATCAGGCTCTTATCAGCATGCACTTCCTGACTTCCACATCAGCATCTACCTTTGGTGACTGCACATGGGATGGATACTCAGGTGGAAAGGTCTTCAGACGGCCCCTCCTTCAGTTTTTGTCCCTCGCTTTGTCTCCATATTTGCTCCCTTGAGTATTTTGTTGCTCCTTCTAAGAAGGACCGAATCACCCCCACTTGGTCTTCCTTCTTTATGGACTTCATGTGGCCTGTGAGTTGCATCTTGGGCATTTTAAGGTTCTGGGCTAATATCCAATAATCAGTGAGTGAATACCATGTGTGTTCTTTTGTGATTGGCTTACCTCACTCAGGATGATAATTTCTAGTTCCATCCATTTACCTAGGAACCTCTCAAATTCATTGTTTTTAATAGCTGAGTAATACTCCATTGTGTAAATATACCACATTTTTTGAATCCATTCCTCAGTTGAAGGACATCTGGGTTCTTTCCAGCTCCTGGCTATTATAAATAAGGCTGCTATGAACATAGTTGAGCATATGTCCTTATTATATGTTCGAGCACCTTCTGGGTATATGCCTAGGAGTGGTATAGCTGGATCCTCGGGTAATGCTATGTCCAATTTTCTGAGGAACCGCCACACTGATTTCCAAAGTGGTTGCACCATCTTGCAGTCCCACCAACAATGGAGGAGTGTTCCTCTTTCTCCACACCCTCGCCAGCATCTACTATCACCTGAGTTTTTAATCTTAGCCATTCTGACTGGTGTGAGATGGAATCTCAGGGTTGTTTTGATTTGCATTTCCCTGACGACTAAGGATGCCGAGCATTTCTTTAGGTGCTTCTCGGCCATTCGAGTTTCTTCTGTTGAAAATTCTTTGTTAAGCTCTATACCCCATTTTTTAATAGGGTAATTTGGTTGCCTGGAGTCTAATTTCTTGAGTTCTTTGTATATATTGGATATTAGCCCTCTATCAGATGAAGGATTGGTAAAGATCTTTTCCCAATTTGTTGGTTGTCGTTTTGTCCTATTGACAGTGTCCTTTGCCTTACAGAAACTTTGCAATTTTATGAAGTCCCATTTGTCAATTCTCGATCTTAGAGCTTATGCCATTGGAGTTCTGTTCAGGAACTTTTCCCCTGTGCCCAAGTATTCGAGGCTTTTCCCCACCTTCTCTTCTATTAGTTTCAGTGTATCTGGTTTTATGTGGAGGTCCTTTATCCACATAGACTTGAGCTTTGTACAAGGAGATAAGAATGGATCAATTTTCATTCTTCTACATGTTGTCTTCCAGTTGAACCAGCACCATTTGTTGAAAATGCTGTCCTTTTTCCACTGGACAGTTTTAGCTCCTTTGTCAAAGATCAAGTGACCATAGGAGTGTGGGTTCATTTCTGGGTCTTCAATTCTATTCCATTGATCTTCCTGCCTGTCTCTGTACCAATACCAGGTAGTTTTTATCACTATTGCTCTGTAGTACAGCTTGAGGTCAGGGATGGTGATTCCTCCCGAAGTTCTTTTATTGTTGAGAATAGTTTTCGCTATCCTAGGTTTTTTGTTATTCCATATGAATTTGAGAATTTCCTTTTCTAACTCTGTGAAGAATTGAGTTGGGATTTTAATGGGGATTGCATTGAATCTGTAGATTGCTTTTGGCAAGATGGCCATTTTTATTATATTAATCCTGCCAATCCATGAGCATGGGAGATCTTTCCATCTTCTGAGATCTTCTTCAATTTCTTTCTTCAGAGACTTGAAGTTCTTGTCATACAGGTCTTTCACTTGCTTGGTTAGATTCACACCAAGGTATTTTATATTATTTGCAACTATTGTGAAGGGTGTCATTTCCCTAATTTCTTTTTCAGTCTGTTTATCTTTCATGTAGAGGAAGGCTACTGATTTGTTTGAGTTGAT
Organism: Grammomys surdaster; assembly: GCF_004785775.1. Classification (NCBI taxonomy): domain Eukaryota; kingdom Metazoa; phylum Chordata; class Mammalia; order Rodentia; family Muridae; genus Grammomys; species Grammomys surdaster. The sequence goes on along the minus strand of NW_021620966.1, from coordinate 5,310,667 downwards.
TTTATAACCAGCCACTTTGCTGAAGTTGTTTATCAGGTTTAGGAGTTCTCTGGTGGAAGTTTGGGGGTCACTTAAGTATACTATCATATCATCTGCAAATAGCGATATTTTGACTTCTTCCTTTCCTATTTGTATCCCTTTGACTTCTTTTTGTTGTCTAATTGCTCTGGCTAAGACTTCCAGTACTATATTGAATAGGTAGGGGGAGAGTGGGCAGCCTTGTCTAGTCCCTGATCTTAGTGGGATTGCTTCAAGTTTCTCTCCATTTAGCTTGATGTTGGCTACTGGTTTGCTGTAAATTGCTTTTACTATGTTTAGGTAGGGGCCTTGAATTCCTGATCTTTCCAAGACTTTTATCATGAAGGGATGTTGAATTTTGTCAAATGCTTTCTCAGCATCTAGTGAGATAATCATATGGTTTTTTTCTTTAAGTTTGTTTATATAGTGGATTACATTGATGGATTTCCGAATATTGAACCATCCCTGCATTCCAGGGATAAAACCTACTTGATCATGATGGATGATTGTTTTGATGTGGTCTTGGATTCGGTTTGCTAGAATTTTATTGAGTATTTTTGCATCGATGTTCATAAGGGAGATTGGTCTGAAGTTCTCTTTCTTTGTTGGGTCCTTGTGGGGTTTGGGAATGAGTGTAATTGTAGCTTCATAGAACGAATTGGGTAGTGTTCCTTCTGTCTCTATTTTGTGGAATAGTTTGAAGAGAATTGGTATTAGGTCTTCCTTGAAGGTCTGATAGAATTCAGCACTAAAACCATCTGGTCCTGGGCTTTTTTTAGTGGGGAGACTTTTAATGACTGCTGCTATTTCCTGAGGGGTTATGGGACTATTTAGATGGTTTATCTGCTCCTGGTTTAATTTTGGTACCTGGTATCTGTCTAGGAAATTGTCCATTTCATCCAGGTTTTCCAGTTTTGTTGAGTATAGGCCTTTGTAGTAGGATCTGATGATTTTTTTAATTTCTTCCGTTTCTGTTGTTATGTCTCCCTTTTCAGTTCTGATTTTATTAATTTGGATACTCTCTCTGTGCCCTCTGGTTAATCTGGCTAACGGTTTATCTATCTTGTTGATTTTCTCAAAGAACCAACTCCTGGTTTTATTGATATTTTGTATTGTTCTTTCAGTTTCTATTTGGTTGATTTCAGCCCTGAGTTTGATTATTTCCTGCCTTCTACTCCTCCTGGGTGTATTTGCTTCTTTTTGTTCTAGGGCTTTTAGTTGTGCAGTCAACTTGTTAGTGTGTGCTCTTTCCAGTTTCTTTTTGTAGGCACTTAGAGCTATGAGTTTTCCTCTTAGCACTGCCTTCATGGAGTCCCACAAGTTTTGGTATGATGTGTCCTCATTTTCATTGAAATCTAAAAAGTCTTTTATTTCTTTCTTTATTTCTTCCTTGACCAAGTCATCATTGAGTAGAGAGTTGTTCAGTTTCCATGTGCACATGGGTTTTCCATTGGTTTTGTCATTATTAAAGACCAGTCTTATTCCATGGTGATCTGATAAGAGGCAAGGGATTATTTCAATCTTTTTGTATCTGTAGAGGCTTGTTTTGTGACCAATTATATGGTCTATTTTGGAGAAGGTACCATGAGGTGCTGAGAAAAAGGTATATTCTTTTGTTTTAGGATGAAATGTTCTATAGATGTCTGTTAAGTCCATTCGGTTCATAACTTCTGTTAATGTCAAAGTGTCTCGGTTTAGTTTGTTTCCATGATCTGTCCATTGCTGAGAGTGGGGTGTTGAAATCCCCCACTATTATTGTGTGAGGTGTAATGTGTGTTTTGAGCTTTAGTAAAGTTTCTTTTATGTATGTAGGTGCCCTTGCATTTGGGGCATAGATGTTCAGAATTGAGAGTTCACCTTGGTAGCTTTTTCCTTTGATGAGTATGAAGTGTCCTTCCTTATCTTTTTTGATTAATTTTGGATGGAAGTAGATTTTATTTGATATTAGAATGGCTACTCCAGCTTGTTTCTTGGGACCATTGGCTTGGAAAATTGTTTTCCACCCTTTTATTCTGAGGTAGTGTCTGTCTTTGTCACTGAGATGTGTTTCTTGTATGCAGCAAAATTCTGGGTCTTGTTTGTGTATCCAGTCTGCTAGTCTGCGTCTTTTTATTGGGGAATTGAGACCATTGATGTTAAGAGATATTAAGGAAAAATGATTGTGGCTTCCTGTTATTTTTGTTATTAGAGGTAAAGTTATGTTTGTATAGTTATCTTCTTTTGGGGTTGTTGGAAGATTACTTCCTTGCTTTTTCTAGGTTGTAGTTTCCCTCCTTGTGTTGGCGTTTTCCATCCATTATCCTTTGAAGTGCTGGGTTTGTGGGAAGATATTGTGCAAATTTGGTTTTGTCATGGAATATCTTGGTTTCACCATCTATATTGATTGAGAGTTTTGCTGGGTATAGTAATCTGGGCTGGCAATTGTGTTCTCTTAGGGTCTGTATGATGTCCGTCCAGGCTCTTCTGGCTTTTATAGTCTCTGGTGAGAAGTCTGGTGTAATTCTTATAGGTCTGCCTTTGTATGTTACTTGACCTTTTTCCCTTACTGCTTTTAGTATTTTTTCTTTGTTTTGTGCATCTGATGTTTTGATTATTATGTGACGGGAGGTATTTCTTTTCTGGTCTAGTCTATTTGGTGTTCTGTAGGCTTCTTGTATGTTTATGGGCATCTTGTTCTTTAGGTTAGGGAAATTTTCCTCAATGATTTTGTTGAAGATATTTACTGGCCCTTTAAGTTTGGAATCTTCATTCTCATCTATACCTATTATCCTTAGGTTTGGTCTTCTCATTGTGTCCTGGATTTCCTGGATGTTTTGAGTTAGGAGTTTTTTGCTTTTTTCATTTTCTTTGACAACTGTGTCAATATTTTCCACCGTATCTTCTGCATTTGAGATTCTCTCTTCTATCTCTTGTATTCGGTTGGTGATGCTTGCGTCTGTGACTCCTGATCTCTTTCTTAGGTTTTCTATCTCCATGGTTGTCTCCCTTTGAACTTTCTTTATTGTTTCTATTTCCATTTTCAGATCCTGAATGTTTTTGTTTAATTCCTTCTTTGTGTTTTCTTACATTTCTTTAAGGGATTTCTGTGATTCCTCTTTAAGGGCTTCTATCTGTTTACTTCTACTCTCCTGTATTTCTTTAAGGGAGTTACTTAATTCCTTCTTATAATCCTCTATCATCATCATGAGAAGTGATTTTAATTCTGAATCCTTCTTTTCAGGTGTGAAGGGGTGTTCAGGGCTTGCTATATTGGGAGAACTGGGCACTGATGATGCCAAGAAACTTTGGTTTCTGTTGCTTATGTTCTTGTGCTTGCCTTTCGCCATCTGGGTAACTCTAGTGGTACCTGCCCTTTCTGTGTAAGATTGGAATCTGTATTTCCAGTTATCTTGCTTATTGCAGAGCTCCTCGGAGTCCAGAGGTCTCTGTGGTCTTATGCCCCTAATCTCCCAGGTGGAAGAACTCCTGGGACTCAGGCCACCTCTTGGATCTGGTAATCCTTCTGTTCTGAGTACAGTGGCTCCTCGGCTGCTCTGAGTGCAGTGGGTTCTCGATGACTCAGAATTCAGTTTCAGCGGCTCTGAGTGTAGTGGCTCCAGCTGCTCTGAGTGCTGTGGCTCCTGGATGACTCAGGATTCAGTTTCTCCACAGGACAGGAGCAGACCGACTCTGTGTCTGCTCCAGTCCAAGGGACCAGGCAGGGGCCGAAGGGAAGTGGAATTCCGGAGGGGCGGGGTTTGGGTAGCTGCTGTGCCCTGGATGTCCCTGGCTCCCAGATGTATCTCTGGGGCTTAGGGAGTGAGATGGAGTTCTTACCAGCTGCTCTGAGTGCAGTGGCTCCTGGATGACTCAGGATTCAGTTTCTCCATAGGACAGGAGCAGACCGACTCTGTGTCTGCTCCAGTCCAAGGGACCAGGCAGGGGCCGAAGGGAAGTGGAATTCCGGAGGGGCGGGGTTTGGGTAGCTGCTGTGCCCTGGATGTCCCTGGCTCCCAGATGTATCTCTGGGGCTGAGGGAGTGAGATGGAGTTCTTACCAGCTGCTCTGAGTGCAGTGGCTCCTGGATGACTCAGGATTCAGTTTCTCCACAGGACAGGAGCAGACCGACTCTGTGTCTGCTCCAGTCCAAGGGACCAGGCAGGGGCCGAAGGGAAGTGGAATTCCGGAGGAGTGGGGTTTGGGTAGCTGCTGTGCCCAGGATGTCCCTGGCTCCCAGATGTATTTCTGGGGTTTAGGGAGTGAGATGGAGTTCTTACCAGCTGCTCTGAGTGCAGTGGCTCCTGGATGACTCAGGATTCAGTTTCTCCACAGGACAGGAGCAGACCGACTCTGTGTCTGCTCCAGTCCCAGGGACCAGGCAGGGGCCGAAGGGAAGTGGAATTCCGGAGGGGCGGGGTTTGGGTAGCTGCTGTGCCCTGGATGTCCCTGGTTCCCAGATGTATTTCTGGGGCTTAGGGAGTGAGATGGAGTTCTTACCAGCTGCTCTGAGTGCAGTGGCTCCTGGATGACTCAGGATTCAGTTTCTCCACAGAACAGGAGCAGACCGACTCTGTATCTGCTCCAGTCCAAGGGACCAGGCAGGGGCCGAAGGGAAGTGGAATTCCGGAGGGGCGGGGTTTGGGTAGCTGCTGTGCCCAGGATGTCCCTGGCTCCCAGATGTATTTCTGGGGTTTAGGGAGTGAGATGGAGTTCTTACCAGCTGCTCTGAGTGCAGTGGCTCCTGGATGACTCAGGATTCAGTTTCTATAAGATTACTTTTAAAGATAAATAAAATAGTAATCTTTCCTTTGTAAGTGGAAATTGTTGTCTCCCAGTAAGAGGAGTAGGCTGAGAAAACAACCTTACTTGCTCACACTTTTTAAATCTATAACAACTTGCTTAGTTATGAACGTACAGAGTTTCTTGGGAATAATTTGTTTTCTTTCCATGTACTACAAAATGTTATTTCTTGTAATGATATTTTCATTTCTTTCATAGTCATTCACTAGAAGGAAAATAGAATGTAATCAAATTGTAATTTTATAATGCTCAAAGATTTTGCTTGGATATATAAGAGATGGGAAAAATAAAATAGTTGAAACTTAAAAAAACATAAGATAAAGGAAATTTGAATGAAGCTAGTTCCTTAAAAACATACCACAAAGGAAAAAATTCAAAAATATTTTTTTTATATATTATATATATATATATATATATATATATATATATATGACAACTGTTACTAGTAAAAAAGGATATAAGGACATGAATGTACAAGAAAGCAAGAAGTGATATGTGTGAGGTTTACAGGGAAGAAAGAAGGGAGGGAATTTATGTAATTTTACTCTAATATCAATAAATTAATAAATAATCTAAAACTTTACTTTTTATTTGTAAAATAAATATCAGATATAGTCACAGATTACTGAATATGGCTATATACCATTGATGGCCTATGAATAAGTGATATATTCTTTAATAAATATCAAGCATTTACAACAATAAAGTGTGGTACCATATCTCACACAAACATGTTATCAAGATGCAATAATATATGATTGTAATCTTTCTTGATGATAGCCTCATGAACACAAAATTAATTAAACTACGGTTAAGTATGACCTTTAAATTGATGCTATAACTAATTTTTAGAAATGTTAAATAATTATGAATTGTTTTCAAAGGGCTATAGAAACTGATGACATTCATTAATGACTCATTTTCTTCTTATGTTTGAGTAAATATATGGGACTTATACTCACAACACACATTCAGAATTCAAGAATTCTACAAAATACCCAGCAGTAAAAAATGCATTACCCTCATGAATGTCTGTGAAAGAACTTGCAAAAGAAAATAGATGATAAAATTATATTGCTTGTACCTTTCAGTTTTACTGCTTCCATTACTGGTATGGGATTTAGGTTCTTATGGAGAGAGTATTACAGCCAAGTGCGTTTTCACTAGGGTTGATCAATCCATATTATCAACTACATATAGCTTCATGTATAATAAAGGCACCTTCAGCAAGAGTGTCTTGCAAAGTAGTATCTCCTAAACCCTAAAGCATGAGAAATGTGTCATGGGTTAAATATTTGGATTTTATTGCTATTTATGTTGCTGATGAAAACTCACTGTTGATATCAAGTAGGGACTAGGAGCAGTGATCATCAGCCTTCCGAATTCTGCTATCCTTTAACATAGTTATGCATGTTTTGGTGACCCTAACAGTTTTTATTTCTTGATACTTCATAACTAATTTTGCTACTGTTCTGTATCACAATGTAATTTTTTGGCGACAGAGATTTTCTAAAGGAGGCATAAGTTAGCCAGACTAAGAGGGAGTCACGTACTTAAAGTTTAATAATGACCACCATTGAAAACACTAGTTTGCATTATGAACATTTTCTCATTAAATATCAATTGCTTAAAGTAAAATATTAGAATATAAGGAGAGCCTCACTCATTTATCCTTTTATGTTTTATTCATTGATTGATTAGAAGTAGGATGTGACAAATGTTCAATTTAGGTTTCATTAAATGAAGTGCTAAATTGGGGACAACAATTGATACTCATGTACTAACTGGAAAAGTTGAACTTTGAAAAATAAAATATTTGTTTATGTACAGTGAGAGTTGCAACAGAAATAAAGCTACATAGATGCACACACCTAGGTAGGATGGCTATTGCTACTAATTTAAGTCTTTGTATAGTTTTATGTTTTTCAGATTGAAACATAAAGAAGGTCAGAACTCTAAGAATAGTGATTAGATATTAGGTATTTGAGGAGAGATGAGAGGTAAAAAGTCACTGCTGATGTTGATGGTTAGATGTATGGTCTTGACATGTTTTGAGAATTGTACATGTTATTTTGATTAAGGGATTCTATAGCCTACTTGTATTTCTTTTTTTCTTCTTAAAAGATTTGTTTATTTTAATTTTATGAGTACACTGTAGCTGTTTTCAGACACACCAGAACCTCTTTTTCAGATCCCACTACATATGGTTGTGAGCCACCATGTGGTTGTTGGTAATTGAACTCAGGACCTTTGGAAGAGCAGTCATTGCTCCTAACTATTGAGCCATCTCTCCAGCCTGTAGGTCTACTGTTACTTGTTTAGTTAATGATTAAAATCCCAGTTATCATAGATGGAGAAAACAAGATATTTTAAGACAAACCCAAATTCAAACAACATTCATCCACAAATCTTACAGAAAATACTAGAATGAAAACCTCAACCCAACAATAATAACTGCATCCAAGAAAACAGAGGAAATATTTAATTCCATAACAACAAAAAGGAAGGAAAACACAAACACACACACACATGCACACACACCATCATTATCACCACCAACATCAATGTAACAGGAAATAACAATAACTTATTATGGTTATTACCACTCAACATCTCTCAACATCATAATATCTCTCAACATCAACGGACTCATTTCCCCAATAAAAAGACATGCGTTAATAGCATGGTTGTGACAACAGGATCCATTATCCAGTTGCATACAAGAAACACACCTCAGCAACAACCATTGACGTTACAGCAGAGGAAAGGGCTGGAAAAAGGTTTTTTCAAGCAAACAGACCCAAGAAGCAAGATGGAATAGCCATTCTAATATCTAACAAATAGTTTTTTAACCAAAATTAATTTTAAAAAAAGGCAGGGAAGGACATTCCATATTCATCAATAGAAAAAATCTACCAAGATGATGTCTCAATTTTGAACATGTGTGCCCAAACACAAAGGTACTCTCATTTGTATAAGAAACATTGCTAAAACATAAATTGCACATAGAACCCCACACATTAATAGTGGAAGACTGTAACACCCCACTCTCACCAATTGACAGGATCTAGATAAAAAACTAAACAGAGAAAGAATGAAACTAACTGACATTATGAATCAAATGGACCTAACTGACATCTATAAGAATATTTTATTTACCCAAACACAAAAGAATATGCCTTCTTCTCCACACCTCATAGATATTTCTCCAAAATTGACCATGTAGCCAGTCACAAATCAAGCCTCAACAGATAAAAGAAAATTGAAATAACACTTTGAATCTTATCAGACCACCATGGATTAAAGCTAAACTTCAACACAACAGAAACACAGGAAAGCCTACACACTCTTGGAAAGGAACAACTACCTAGTCAATGATCTCTGGTTCAGGGAAGAAATAGAGAAAGAAATTAAAATCTTTCCAGAATTCAATAAAAATGAAGGAACAACAAACACAAGTTATTGGATACAATAAAAACAGTGCTAAGAGGAAAGTTCATAGCACTGTGTGCCTCTGTAAATAATTAAAAATTCCAAACGTTCATATTACTATAATTTTTAGCAGATATCTGAAGTTGTCAGTCAAGATGAATGTATTTTTAGTAGCAAAAGCAGATTTTACCAACCATAGGATGATTAATTTCTCTTCTCAGAAAGTCTCTCTCCAGTCTCTTGGCCACTCACTGTCTTCTAACTAACTTTTATTTTGATATTTTTAGAACATTTAAATATGGTTATATTCATAGCCCTTAACAGTATCAACATAAATCATTTGTATATATTTCAGTTATCAAACATTCAGAAAGTCTCACTGTAACTAAAGAAAATTAAATAAGTGTCATTTTTATCACAAATGGACATCTTTCTCTTGTCCTATAGATACTTATGTATTAGTAGTAGTATAAGGCATTATTTTTATATTATATTGTCACATATTTGAAATTTGTTTAACATCTCTTAAGATAATATAAAGAAACTTCTGATAACACAGAGCTTATAATAAATTGGGAAAGAGCTTGCATTTTACTATTAATAATAATAATAATAATAATAGGACCATAGATAAATTTTTAATTCACAGGGATAATATCTTTATGAGTATGATTGACTGAGACACTGATACCGTGTAGAAAGCCAACCAAACCAATGGTGGTAGTAATCAAGAAACTGAATTTGGAAATTGTTGAGGTATTTCTTATAATAAATGAAATTATTTTGGATTAAGTCTGAATTCATATTAATGATAAGACTTGGAAGCAAAGAATGAATGATTTGATGATTAGAAATATTAAGAACTACATGGCCACAGGAGGCAGCATCCCCAGGCAGCATATCTGCAATGCTGTGAGTCACTGCTAAAGACATCCCCATTGATTCTCAGATACCATCCCTATTCCAGGCCTCCCTTTCTTTCTGAAGATGCCTCCAGCTCCCTCTCATCAATTGCAGATTTCTATTCATTCTTATGGCCGGCCAGCCATCTGCCCTGGCCCTTCCAACACACTACTCCAACCTCCTCCATGCCTTATCCCAATCTCCTCTTCCACCCAGTTCCCAGCTTCCATCTGCCTTCCATGACCATTCCATTTCCCCATTTCATGGGAGACTCAAGCATCTTTGCTCATTCTTTCCCTCCTGCTCAGCTTCTTGTGTCTGTGTTGTACAATGTGAATATTCTGTATTTTATGGTTAATATCCACTTATAAGTTAATATGTATCATGCATGTCTTTTGGGGACTGGATTATCTCACTCATGATGATAGTCTCAAGATCCCTCCATTTGCCTGAAAAATTCATAATGTCTTTGTTTTTCATAGCTCAGTAGTATTCCACTGTGAAAATGAACCACATTTTCTTTATCCATTCTTCAGGTAAGGGACATCTAGGTTATTTCAAGTTTCTGGCTATTATGAATAAAGCTGCTATGAACATGTTTGAGCAATTGTCTTTGTGGGATGGTGGAGCATCTTGTGGGTAGTTGACAAGGAGTGACATATGTGAGTCATGAGGTAGAACTATTTCCAGTTTCCTGAAATACCAAATTGTTGATGAACTTGTCATCCTTCTGTTTATACCTCCAGAATTCTGGAGTTACATATATACCCACAATACTTGCTTTATGTATTGCTGTTTTGTATGAAATTCAATGTTTTGTTCATGATAGGTGGCTAGTTAATCCTCTGAGCTTCCATCCCAGACTTTGATTGTATTTACTTCAGTAATTATAATAAATATTCTGCAATACTAATAACTTTACTATGTTTAGTCCAAGTTAAAATTTCATTTATATCCAGTTATTAATTTAGATTATGATAAAAAATTTCAGGAAAATTAGTTTCATTTATATCTTTTTCGGATCTAAAGATTAATTAGTTGCATTTAATATGTCTTTCCTCAGATCACCTAGCTTTTGAATATTTGATACCTATAACTGCTGCAAGTAAATGAAAATTCAAACTAGTTAGTGACTATTTGAGATAATTTGCATTCATTTTCATATATTAACACTTCAAACTAACATTTAATTTTCAAAGAGTAGACTTACAATGTGAGTGTTGCAACATGGTTTTGGCAGACTGAATTAATTAGCTGGAGCAAAATTTCCCTAGGGCCCTTTCTTTCACACCTTTCTGAGGAGAGCTATGCTTTTTTGATTTTCAGTTCCACTGGGATTAGGATCATGCCTTAATAATTTCTATTCATTTTTCTAATACAAGAATTACCAATACATAGTGAATTCCATTGAATACATTATTTTTTAAGTGATACACAATGGGTGTTTGAGTGACTTTTAGAATGTATCCCTTTAAAAATTAGTTTTTTTTAAATTGAAAGGGCCAGAAAAAAAGTATAAAAGAATGCTTAATTAAAACTTTATCATGATCTATGAGAAAGTTTCCTTAAATTTTAGATCAAGTTATTTAATCTTTCAAGCATATCCTTGGTAAAGAAGAAAAGATGGGTAGTCACAATGAGATTGGATATGTCAAAGGAATGGCTTATTCAATTATGCTTTCAGTACACTTTTAATCAAAACATTTACAAAAGCAGCATATCATATAGTATGCTTTTGCTGGATATTTTAATATTTAGCACATTTAGATTATATTTTTAAATCTTTAATCAGTTAAGGGGCTTGAAACTTTAGTGTCACCTATGCTAAGCAATTATGCAAACATTGATATTGCCAGTCCAATAATTATTGCTGGTTTTTGACTATATTATATATTATATTATATTATATTATATTATATTATATTATATTATATTATATTATATTATATTATATTATATTGACTGTTTTGCCTGCATATATGACGGAGTGTGTATCATGTGAGTGTCTGAAGAGTCACAAGAGTGTTTTAGAAACCCTGGAACTAGAGTTAGAGGAGGTTGTGAGCCAACATGTCAGTTCTCATAATACAACCTGAGTCTTCTGTGAGAGTCACAGGTGCCCTCAACCACTCAGCTACCTCTCCAGTCCAACATATAGCATCTTTGCTCAAGTAGGCGAACTATTGTGTTACTATTCCAACTGATTTCTTATTTCGATAACACTGTCTAACCTTTCTGGACATTAGTGTTCTTCATTGGAACAATATTAAGAAGGTATGAAGCAGACATTGTAAGGTTTTTATTACAAAGTTTATTCTTTATTGAAAAATTCTCTACATATAATAAATTCTAATCACGCTTTTTCCCTTTCTCAAATCCTTCCATATCCTCCCCATCTTTCCATTACCCAACTCCACACAATTTCTCTCTCTCTCTCTAATATAGACAAAAAAACAACAGCAAAAAACAGCAAAATTACACACACACACACACACACACACACACACACAAAGAGACAGAGACAGGGAGACAGAGACAGAGAGAGCCCTGTAAACACAAAAGGAAAACAAGTAACTACATGCAAAAGACCAATGAAACTAACAAAAAAGCCATATGAGATAAAAATTTATAAAAATGTCAGTGAGTTTGTATTATGTTGGGCATCTCCTTGTAAGCATGGGATCTACTCTGAAGAGTGCTCAATATGTCTAAAAAGTCTCCTTTGAAAACGAGTAATTTTTCTTTAGCAAATAGGTACCAATTTCAGACTGCACCTTAGTTAGGGATGGGAAAAAAACTCTAATTCTCTTAGTGTTGTGACTCCACCTATCTTGAACCTGTGCCCTATGCATACTGCCACAATTTCAGTACATCAGTCCTACTGTGTCTGGAGGATGTGAATTCATTGGGATCATTCATCACTTCTGGTTCTTAACAGTCTTTTGCCTCTTCTTCTTCTTGGGTTTCTGATCCCTGAGGAAAGGGCTTGACGAAGACATCCCACTTACAACTGATTGTGCCAACATGTCTTTCTCTCTTACATTGTCCATTTGTAAGTTTCTGTGTTAGTTCCAATCCAAGCAGGAAGAAGCTTCTCTAATGTAGGCTGAATGATGTAGGATTGATAGGTATAGCAATATGTCATCAATCATAAGCTCATATACAAATATTTGATGTCATCTCATGAGAAAGGGAGACCGTACCCCTTCATTGCTGAGACAGAGAGAGAGAGAGAGAGAGAGAGAGAGAGAGAGAGAGAGAGAGAGATATTTTATCCTTTCACTCCTTTAAAAATATGAAAGAACCCTTAAAACATTTACATGTAACAGGTGGCTCTTTTGGGATACCACTTACTTCTACTCTAATGCTCTTTGTTAATTATAAGTTCTTCAAATATTTACTTGATAGTCAAGCTCATCTTGTAGGGTAAAATTTTCAAATAATGTAATTTTTCTGTCTAAACTTTGAATAGCTCATTACTGTGTGTAGTGTAATTTTGCAACCACCTTTCACAAAAGGATGGAATGGTTTCAGTTTTTTACAGCTGGAGATCAGGGACCCTTTAGGCCTCTGTTATATCCTGACTGCCTTCCTTGTTGCAGTCTTTTTTAATAACTAAGAAACTCATACTTTCTATTGTTAACAAAATGAACTCTGAGAAAAATCTGAAATGTTCATCTTCCAGATAGCCATTTTGCATTCATGTTCAATTCAAGTCCTTCTTAAGCATATTTCATACTTTAACTATGTCTCTTTAGATGGATCATAAATTCCACAGCAGCAGGAAAAAGGTTACTTTTCTATTTAAACCTGGTATTTTAGTGAAGTCTGGAATAATGTTATTTCAATTACTTTCATTCTTGTGTATATACAAAAAAGGAGACATTAAAACTATCTTTGAATTTTTTTATTTTATACATTAGATTAATTGAAAGAATTTTTAACTGATTTTAGAAGTTATATTGGGAAACTTAAATTTTATATGCAAAGTAATAATACTCTTTACTTAGAAACTTGCAATAACTGTTGAATATACAAAAATATTTACCTACCTTGTTATATCATAACAATTACTCTACAACTGTGAAAGATGATGCTAATGAGAATAAGATATGAATGAAAATACTTCAGTACAATTGATTATTAAAATTAAAAAATGTGAGTTAAAGATAAAAGACAAATTTTGTATGATTGTAAATAAAGACTGGAAGACACATTTTAAAACCTTTATAAAGCATTTCTGCAGTAAGTTCTCCTCTTTATTTGTTATTCACTCTTCTCCCAATGGATGGCTACATAGGTTGTATTCTCCTTGTGTGCTGATTTTTGCTAAAATACTTCCTCCACAGAAATTGCCACACTCAACTGAATTCATCTGTATCAGCTGCAGCCAATAGAAGCTGGAAAGGCCATGAAGATAAGACATTCTTGTTGGGACTCGTTGGGAATAGAATCTGTCACGTTTTTCCCCCAAACCATAGTTTATTCCAAGAGACACCCCCAGAGAGCTTATAGCACATGTCAGCCTGTCACTTATACCAGAATGCTTTCCCTACACATTGCTAGGAAAGCACAATCAAGGGAAACTGTCCACTAGAAAATGTTGATGACTGTTAATACTTACGTATCTCAAATAGACACAGAAGCATATCACTCAATTCTAAACAACTCACACAATTGTTATCAGTTTCTAATAAATTCATGACCTTTTTTTGTTCTTAAAACAGAACAAAGATCAGCCCCGTCTCTGTGTGTATGTGTTTCTGTGTATGTGTGTGTGTATGAATTTTACAGATTATAATATATGTTTGTTCAATTTTTTATCTTATATTTATTTAATCTTAAGTGAATTAATGTTTTGCCTGCATGTATCTATGTGTACCACACATGTGCCTGGTGCCTATGGACTTAAGAAGAAGGCCAAATAATCTTTGGACCTGGAGTTAAAATGGTTGTGAGTCATTGTAGATGATAGGATTAGACTTTGGATTCTTTCTAAAAGCAGCACTTAGCATAAATACTCAGTCATCTTTCCAGTACCTATTTTAAAAATAAATGATATTATTGGAGTGCATCTATGTATTCTTCTGAGACAGTTACTGTTACATAGAATATTTTCCCTTGTTCAATATTTTTTTAACTTGTATTTTTTGTAGCACTTTAAAACAGAAGCTACAACAGGTGATTTTTAAACATTCTAGATCTAACCAAGAACTTTGTAAGCATGAGAAGAAATTGGTGAATCTTAGGTTTAGTGGTGTACACCGAGGTTTAGCTAGCATATGCCCAACATATACACAGTAGGCAGCAAGCAATTCCAGAATGTTATTTGAAGAGGAAATTGTTTTCAATTTACAAGCTTTTATTCATGAACATTTTTTGAGTATTATATAATTCCTTTATGAACTGGGTTTTAAAGAAAATAATGATACTCAAATTTGTAGGCGTTAAGAAGATTCAACAGTCTGGGGTAGGAAATTGTTGAATATCCTTAGTTTGGATATTCAAAAATGAGATTAAAAAAAGGAGAACTCAGTCATTACTCAAAAGTAATCAAATAAATTCCAAATAATATGGAGAAGAAAATCAGGATGCTATGGTGGAGTCAAAACTGAAAAGTCTTTAATAGCTGAGTAGTACTTCATTGTATAAATATACCTCATTTTCTGTATCCATTCCTCTGATGAAGAACATCTGGGTTCTTTCCAGCTTCTGGCTATTATAAATAAGGCTGCTATGAATATAGTGGAGCATGTGTGCTTGAAATATGTTAGAGCATCTTTTAGGTATATTCCGAGGAATTGTATAACAGGGTCCTCAGGTAATACTATGTCCAATTTTATGAGGAACCAACATATTGTATTCGAGAGTGGTTGTACCAGATTGAAATCCCACCAACAATGAAGGAGCATTCCTTTTTCTCTATCCACATCCTCAACAGTATCCACTGTCACCTAAGTTTTTGATTATACCCATTCTGACTGGTATGAGGTGGAATCTCAGGGTTGTTTTGATTTGAATTTCCCTGCTGACTAAGGATATTGAACATTATTTAGGTGGTTCTCAGCCATTTGGTATTCCTCAGTTGAAAGTTTTAAGTTTAGCTTTGTACAACATTTTTAGTAGAGTTATTTGATTCTCTGGAGTTAAACTTCCTGAGTTCCTTGTATATATTGGATATTAGCCTCTATCAGATGTAGTATTGGTAGAGATATTTTTCCCAATCTGTTGGTTGTCCTTTTACACAATAAAGTACTACTTAGCTATTAAAAACAATGAATTCATGAAATTCTTAGGCAAATGGATGGAACTAGAAAATATCATTCTGTGTGAGATAACCCAATGACAAAAGAACACACATGGTATGCAATCACTATTAAGTCGATATTAGCCCAAAAGCTCAGAATACCCAAGAAATAATACACAGGCTACATGAAGCTCAAGAAGAAGGAAGACCAAATTGTAGGTGGTTCAGTCCTTCTTAGACTGGGGAACAAAATACTCCCTGGAGCAAATACGGAGACAAAGTGTGGAGAAGAGACTCAAAGAAAGGCCATTCAATGTACATCCATCCCATGTACAGTCTCCAGACCCAGACACTATTGTGGATGCCAAGAAGTGTATGCTGACAGGAGCCTGATATAGCTGTCTCCTGAGAGGCTCTGCCAGAGCCTGACAAATAAAGAGGTGGATGTTTACAGCCATTCATTGGACAGAGCATGTGGTCTCCAGAGGAGGAGTTAGAGAAAAGACTGAAGAAGTTGAAGGATTTTAAAACCCAATAGGAAGAACAGCATTATCAGCCAACCTGACACTCCCTGAGCTCCCAGGGAATAAACTACCAATCAAGGAGTACACATGGAGGGACCCATGCCTCCAGCCACATATGTAGCAGAGGATGACCTTGTAGGGACCAATGGGAGGTGAGGCCCTTGCCTCAGTGTAGGGGAATGCCAGGGCAGGGAGGGGGGAGTTGGTGGGCAGGGAGTGGGTAGGGAGGAGTAGGTGTGTGGGGGAACACCTTCCTAGAAGCATGGGTAGGGAGAATGGGATAGGTTGTTTGCGGGTAAAAACTTGAAAAGGTAATAACATATGAAATTTTAATAAAGAAAATATCCATCAAACAAACAAAAACAAAGCAAAACAAACAAACAAATAAAACCCTGAAATATTAGGCCTGGAGACAGATGCTATGCTATAAAATTAATCTTCAAGAAATCAAGTAACTCTTGAACTTGCAGAGGATTATTTTATTTTAATTATTTATTTCATTAATTATGTTATTTATTTACCTCTCAAATGTTGTCTTCCTCCTTGTCCTTCCTTGAAGAGTTCTTCCCCCATTTTCCTCCCCTTCACCTCTGAGAGGGGACACTTCCAGGCACCCCCCTCCCTGGGCCATCAGTCTCTTCAGGATTAGGCAGATCCTCTTCCACTGAACCTAGACAAGGCAGTCAGTCCTTTGCAACATATGTGCCAAAGGCCTGTGTCCATCCTTGGTATGCTCTTTGGTCGATGGGTTAGTTTCTAGAAGTTCCCAGGGGTCGAGGTCAGTTGGCACCCTGGGTCTTCCTATGAAGTTGACATTTGCTCCAGTTCTTTCATTCCTTCTACCAACTCTTTCAAATGGTTCCCTGACCTCCAGTAATTGGCTGTGACTATCTGCACCCGCCTCATTCAGTTGCTGGTAGAGCCTCTCAGAGAATAGCAATGCTAGATGCCTGTCTGCAACCACAGCATAGCATCAATGATAGTTTCAGGGTTTGATGCTGTCCCGTAGATGAATCCTAAGTTTTGTAAGTCACTGGTTGACTATTCCTCAGTCTCTGCTCCATTTTTGTCCCTGGATATCTTTTAGACAGGAACAATTTTGGGTTGAAAAATATGGAGGTGGGTTAATTGTCCCCATCTCCCCACTGAGGGGCCCTAACTACCGGAGTTTGTCTATTCAGGTATATCTCCACTATTGGGCAATTTGGCTAAGGTCACACACATTGAAGCTTGGTGCCTCCCACATCCCAGGTCTCTGATACTTTTTAAAGGTTTTCCCTCCCAGTTCCTGGCAGCTGAGTATTTCCATTTCTTCATTCTCTGGGCTTCTTTCCTATCTCCCCTCATACTTGATCCTACCCTCTTTCCCCTCTACCTCCACTCTTCCACCCAGCTCTCTCCCTCCTTCTGCCTCCCACGATTATTTTTCCTCCTTCTAAGTAAGATTTAAGCATCCTCACTTGTGCCTTCCTTCTTGTCTACTTCTTAGTATCTGTGAGGTGTATCACTGGTACTCTGTATCTTGGCTATGTATTCTTTTCATTTTGTTACTTTGGTCTCTTCATTCCATCAGACACAGATCATAATTTTGTATACGATGATTATGATCCTTAAAATGATATCATTTCTACAAATTTCTTGGTTTAGAACCACTATAGTTTGGGGTTAAAAAATGTCAATTTTAATTCCCACTGTACATATGATTAGAAATTTCAAAGGTATTGAAAATATTTGCTTTCCCTGTGAAAATTTAACTGACTTTATAAGCTATGGAAAAGGTTGGGAAATTAGGGAACGAACTTTGAAAGGCAAAGTAAAATCCTAAAGTCTTTGATCACGTAGGAAAAGGGAACAATTCCAATCAGGGAACAGGAGGAGTGGACTTTCTCAAGCACTCGTATTCAAGAGTTGAAACTGTGTGAGATAATCAAACTAAGCTACCTCAGGGACCAAATGATAAAAGTGGGAATAAATCTTATAAAGATTAAAAAACCCTAAAAGTTAATAATTTTCATGACTTTCAACGAAAATAGTTCAAGCTTAAATACCAGCTACAAACTGAAGGTTTAATTCAGATTCAGAAAAAGTAAGTCATTACAATTGTCACCTACATACAAAGAGTAGAATATTTGATTATTGTAAGATAAGTGACCTCTCCTACTGTCTATAAACAAAGAAACTATGACCATGTGTGGAGAAAAGCATTTTATTTATTTATTTATTTATTTATTTAATAATCATTTCATTCATTTACACTTCAAATGATAGCCCCCTTCCTGGTTACCCTTTCACCTCCCCACCCCATCCTATTTCCCCTTTCTCCCCTCCTCTTTGCCTTTATGAGTGTGCTCCTTCTCCCACTCACCCACTCCAGCCTCACTGCTCTAGTATCCACCTATGCTGGGGCGTGGAATCTCCACAAGACCAAAGGGCTCCCTTTCCATTAGGCCATCCTTTGCTATATTCTTCGGTTGGTGGTTTAGTTCCTGGGAGCTCTTGGTGGTCCAGTTAGTTGATATTGTTCTTCTTATGGGGTTGCAAATCCCTTCAGCTCCTTCAGTCCTTCCCCTAGCAATTCCATTGGGGTCCCCATGCTCAGTACTATGGTTGGCTGTGAGTTATCTGTATCTGTATTGGTAACGTGCTGAAAGAACCTCTCAGGGAACAGCCATACCAGGAACCAGTCAAGAAGAGCTTTTTGGCATCAGCAATAGTATATGGGTTTGGTGTCTATAGAAGTGATGGATCCTTAGGTGGGGCTTTTTCTGGATGGCCTTTCCTTCTGTCTCTATTCCACTTTTTTGTCCCTGTTTTACCTTTGGACAGGAACATTTCTGGGTTAAAATTGTTGAGATGGGTGGGTGTCTGGGACTTTCTAGTGGCTACTCCTAGCTCCCTATACCCCAGTGCTACATATTTCTATTCGTTATCCTGACCCTCTGTATTTCTCTCCTGTTGCTTCCAATACCTGATCCATTTCTCCCTCCCCTTCCTCTCTCCCTCCCAAACCCTTCCCTCCCTCTACCTCCTATGAATATTTTGTTCTCACTTCTATATAGAATAGCAGAATCCACACTTTTGGTCTTTGTTCTTCTTAAGCTCTGTATGGTTTGTGGGATATATTTTGGGTATTTTGAGCTTTTGGAACAAAAGCTCTACTAGGTTTGTAGTGGCCTTATCTATAACAGCCAGAAGCTGGAAAGAACCCAGATGTCCCTCAACAGGAGAATGGATATAGAAAATGTGGTACATATGTAAAATGGAGTACTACTCTGCTATTAAAAACAATGACTTCATGAAATTGGATGACAATTGGATGGAACTAGAAAATATAATCCTGAGTGAGGTAACTCAGACACAAAAGAACACACATGGCATGTACTCACTGATAAGTGGAGAAAAACTTATTAATGATTTTAATAAGTTATACTTTTTCACTTATGTATGTCATGTTCTATGACAATGAAGACATTTCGAAGGCATAAAAGTCATTCATTTTATAAACAACTAGGTTAGTTAATGTGTTACTTCTTGAACAAATTTTTCTTATAAACACACTCACTTTTCCATAAATAGAAATGAGTTTCCCAACTAAATTATGATGAATCACAAGAACAGGTGAAGATTAGGCTATTTGAATTCTTCAGAAAATTTTCAGTTTCCAGGGAATTGTGTTTACAAGAAAGAGCTAATGATAAAAGGGAGACAACTGTAAAAGAAAACCATGCTACATTTTTAAACAGAGAAGTTAGGAGACAGTAACATGGAATATGTTTTAAAATTGTAAAAGCAAAACCATTTGTTAGGCATTGCTTATGTATCGAATATTACTACTAAATCATCACTAAGGCTCAGTACATGATGATGGAGACAAATATGTATATTAAATGTTTAGCAAAAGGTGTAGCTAGACTCAAGCATTACACAGACACACACACAAACATACACACATATCGCACACACACACACACACACAGAATTTCTGAGAATTGAAAATCATTATACTGTCAGAAGATATTTAACTCTCAGAGATTATATTTTACATATAATGTCAACAAAGTAATTTTTGTTTAAATATGACTTTGAGAAGTGTTTTAAATCTTTGCACCAATGTTATTAAATCTTATTTTATAAGCATAAGTTTATTAAAGAAATCAGAGAAACACTGATTCCAAATGACCAACAGTATTCCATTATTTGCACATAATTAGTATGTAATTGTTTTGTCTAATTATATGATTTAATTACAAATATTTAATTCACCAACATGTCCTTTGTCCTATTTATTCAGTTAAAATCAGGAGAATTCCTTGATAGATTGTCTAAACTCTTTTATACTTTTATCATCCCAGATTTAAGAAACAAACAGAAGTAATTAGATTCTGACTGTAACTAGCAAAAAAAGTTTACTTAACTTATTTTTTGTGTTTTCCTACTAAGGTAAAGATATATTCACTAGATAATTATGCATAATTTTTATTTCTCTTCAGACATATTTCATTTATAAATATATTATTGTATTAAAAGCTTTATTTAATAAAGTTTGAAAAAGTTAACTATGCTTCAAAACTAAAAAATTGTGTGAATTTATTATTATTTTGATTCACATTAGAAACTCAATATTTTTAACATTTTTTTCAACAATGAAATATATCTATGGTATGTGTGGTTTTAGATATTCATTTACAAAAATTGAATTATAAAATATTTAATCTACTTTAAACATTTAATTAAAATATAATTGCTCGGTTTTTCAATTCCTATTCTGTTCTCCAACTCCTCTCATATCCCACTTTCCTTAAGCTTCCGTGTGTGTGTATGTGTGTGTGTGTGTATAAATATATAAATAACATCTGCTGAGACCATTTAATATAAGGTGAATGAATAACACTTCAGGGATGACCTTGGTATTGGATAAACTGAAGCTCTCAATCCTGGAAAAGACTAAGTCTCTCATTTTCTTAGTTGTCTGTAGTTCTTTTTCAGGGTTTGGGAATCAATGAGATTTCCCTATTCCATATTACCATTGATACTGCTGCTGTCCTTGTTTACTTGGTTATTAGGCAGCTATACTGTTGTTCTTGCCTAAAAGAAATGCAGGGACAAAAACTGAGCAGAGACTGAAGGAAAGGTCAACCAGTGACAAGGCCCAATGTGAGATCGATCCCATGGACAGGCACCAAATCCTGACACTATTACTGATGCCATGTTGTGCTTGTAGAAAGGAGCCTAGCCTGGCTGTTCTCTGAGAGGCTCTACCAGCAGCTGACTGAGACACATAGCTCAGTCAAGCCAAGCATTGAACTGAGGTCAGGGATCCCTGAGGAAAGTTAGGGTAAGGATTGAAGAAGCTGAAGGGATACCAACCCCATTGGAAGACCCACAGTGTCAACTAACCTGGACCCCTCAGAGCTCCCAGAAACTAAGCTGAGAACCAAAGGGCATACACTCATAGGCTGATCCAAGGTCTTAGGCACATACATAGCAGAGGGGTGCCTTGTTTGGCCTCAGTAGGACAGGATACACTTTAGAGCTTTGGTGCTCTAAAGGACTAAGGGATTAGGGGTAGGGTGAAGTGCATGCAACTTCTGACAGGCAAAGGGGATAAGATACGGGGCTGGGGGGGGGGGGACCTCTACAAGAGGTGACTGGGATGGGGGACAATATTTGGGATGTAGATTAATTAATTAATTAAAAGCAAAAACTGAAAAATAAAAAGAAAATTAATGAAATACCAAAGGGGAAAAAATCTTAATCTTAAAACTTAGCTTAATCATAGCCTATTATCAACGGGAAAATCCATATCCCACAAACATATTTAAATTTGATTTTTAAAATATATAGAAAATCATTGAGTTTCTAAAATTTTTTTTATGCAAGGAGCTGAGTGCACAGGGTAGAATTTGATGCTAGGACTTATGTCTCTTAACTATATAGTTAATAAAGATATTTTAATAAGCAAACAAATGATACATCTTAAATTTGTATAAATAATTCATTTCATATTTGGGAATAAAATAAATTAAGGTAAGATTTGACATATTATCACTAAACAGTATAAAATCTGTACCTTAATTCATATATTTTATTCACATGTTTTTTCATTAAAGATGATAGAGTGAAATATTTTAGATATTATCATTTTGATCATGATAAAATACAATTATATTTGGTTTTTTTTCCACATTAAATTTTTCTAAGGGTTTCCAAGATAGATATCATTAGAAAATGTACAGGCTTGTCTATCAGTAAATATTATTCATTCTATTTTTCTCTTTAAATCCTACTAACTATCCTTACATAGCATGTCATCTATGGATAAATTTAAAAAAGCAGAACTCAGAAATAAAATTCATCTGCATATTTTAAATATATGATGATATGATATACTTTCAAACTCTAATGCTTGAAAGAACATGAATCCCTGGGCATCTAAAACTCGGAATATAAATCAATAAATTGATGTGCCATGTCCTGATCCTCTGATATGTGGAGCTGAGTATAAACCATAGAGTACTGGTTGTTTGCTTCCTCAACTATATTTGTATCACTATGTCATCCAGGATCAGGGATCCAACACTGAGTAATATTTATCAAATATTACCTTAGCATCCTCTTTCTCACACTCTCCCTTATCTAAGAACTTCTACTTAGGCTCTGCTGTTTGGCTTACAGGTTATTCCGGTTAGTGTTTGGTTGTTTAATTCTATCTATCTATCTATCTATCTATCTATCTATCTATCTATCTATCT
>NW_021620966.1:5269656-5288002 GCF_004785775.1 Grammomys surdaster | reverse complement strand
TCTATCTATCTATCTATCTATCTATCTATCTATCTATCTATCTATCTATCTCTGTTGTTGCTTTTGTTTTCTTGTTGTTATGATTTTGGTTTTTCTTTTTGCTTTAAGAGACAGCAATTCAGCTCCACTTTCTCCTCCAGAGTTATTCTAATCAATTCACATTGAGAGATATTTTGCAAGTCTATCACTTAGTGTGGCTAGTAAATTAGTATAGTATATACAAATTTCTAGTTTCCTCTTATGCTGTTTTGATTGAAGAACTATTGAAGCTTTTAAATGTTTTTCTTATTACTAAAACTTTGATTTATCTGTTTTTCATTGCATTCTCTTTTCTTATTTACATTGAGAATTTACAGTGAAATTTCATTAACTATATTTTTCTGTCCAGCACACAGCTTTATAATGCTAATGATCTTGTATTAGCTGTATTTTAGCTCCTATATTTTAATTCCTTATAATTTTGTTTACCCTAGGAGTTTAATTTACAAGTAATCATTTACTAGCTTTATGATAGTAAACTTTCCACATGCATACAGAAATCTTAAGACAACCCACAGAACTTACACAGGATTAGTTGAAAGTTTTAAAATGATATTCCTAACTGATTGTGTTAAAATTTTCTTCTAGGGGAAATGGGAATTATAACATTCATTTTCTGGTAATATCTTGCACTCCCAAGCATGACGGTGTAAAATTGTTCAAATAGGATTGGTTTTATATGCGATACAGTTTTGCTTCATTGAAGACATCTTGGCTATAAATTATTAGGTAGTAAAAATAGAGAAGTAGTGAGTGAATTTATTGAGTTTGCTAGTACTGACTTGGGTGTCTATAATGGATAAATGTAGAGAAAAATATGATACTGATTTATTTACCAAAGTAGTACTGTAAAGAAAAGCTGCTGCACCTAAAAAGTGTAGTGGAAGTAAATGGATGAATTTATTTTATGTCTATGATCACACTAAGTTAATTTATTTTGTTGTTGTTGATGTTGTTTCAAAAAATTTCCAATATAAAAGATAATTATATTTATCACCTTTTTTTTGGTTTTTTGAGACAGTGTTTCTCTGTATAGCCCTGGTTGTCCTGGAACTCACTCTGTAGACCAGGCTGGCCTTGAACTCAGAAATCCACCTGCCTCTGCTTCCCAAGTGCTGGGATTAAAGGTGTCCACCACCACTGCCCGGTGCCCAAAAGTCTTTAATACCATTTTAATAACATGAAAGTTTTAAAGTCAGTTCTAGGTTGAGGAACTAGCAATACAACAGATTCAATTTGGCAAGGAACACGTAAGGCCATAAACAAAAATAGTCAAAGAACAAGCAAGGCAATAAACAAAGTCCGGTGATCACTCCTGTGATCACTGTGTCTAAGGGCTTATCAGGATGACCAAAATATCTGAGCCTACTTCCCTGTCCTAGCCCAAAGTCATTTTCATGCCTGAAACCTACTTCTTTGATCTAGCCTAAGATTTAGATTCCTGCTTGAAATTACTTCTTTATTCTAGTCTAAGATTTAAATTCCTGACTGTGATTCTTTTTTTTTTCTAGCCTAATATCAGATTCTTCCCTGAAGCCAATTTTCTTGTCCTTTACCAATGTCAGATTCCTGCCAAGCAGCCCCCAAAATCTTTCCACATCTCCCCATTTTTTATTTCATAAAAAAGACTGAAACTGTCTTATGTTGTTCTGACAAGAATGCCTTCCTTACCCATTGTGGAATATGCATTATCAAAAGCAATGCATTTTTGTCTAAGGTTGGTAAGGCTCTGTGCAGAATCTTACCCGTCCTTGGCTTGCTAACCTGTTAAATTAATAATTCTGCCTGAGGGCCCATTTTCAGTTTCAAGCCACGTACTTTGGCTGCCAACATGTTGATATTGTTAAAGACAAGCTTTAACAGGATAGACAGGAATAAAAATATTACCAAGACAGAAAGGGCTAGCAGGATCAAACTATATATTCCATTCTTGAAGCTTGACCAAAATGGAAATACTGACCTCATGCCATGGATAATTTTATCAGCAGTATCTGCAGCACCAATGCTCAGCAAAACAGCATAAATTCATAAAAGTCCTTAAATTCATAATCTCACTATGCAAAGTTAAAATATCCAGAGAGGTGTTAGAATTATGCCAAATACTCTGCAAGTGTCTTTAAACTTTTTCCTAATTATAATGACTATCCTTGTAAATTTTAGAACTAACACGAATTCAATGGTATGTGGCATGACACTTGAAATGGCTCCATACTCTTAAATTCTAAACCTCCTTCCAATGATTTGAATAGGATAAAGAACATCAATCTGTTGTTCCAAATAAACATCTAAATCCTCTGGTATATTCAACACATTAGTAACATTTTTTGGTAAGTGATTAACAAAAGTAGCTGTCTTAACTTCTTGTGTCAAAGCAATTTCAGCAGCAATGATGCTAGCAATTAATGTAATTAAAGCTGTTATACCAGCAATAATCAAGCATACTACAGTCTTGCTTCTGCTTAAAACCTGACTCACTTCTTCCAGTACTTGCAAGCTTTTTTTTTTTTTTTCTCAGAATATCAAGGTCCTGTAATACTCAGGGCAATAAAATAAAAGCTGGTTGATAGACCCCCATAACAGACATGCCAGGTTTCAACACACTAACACAATTAAAGTCCATAATCAATACAACTTACATTAAATACTGTAGAAGAAACAAAATTAATTTTAACTTGACAATTAAAAGAGCCTTAACACATGTACTAACACTTGTTTCAAATCCAAATCCTGCCCAAACTTTATCTCATGCTAACATAATATCATAGAGAACTGCAGCTAACTTCCAAATATGTCTCTAAAAATGTCTAGATCCAGCCTTCCAAATGAAGACTGTTATTTCCAATATTCGATTGATTTCTAGACTAGTCCATGATTGAGTCTGAATAACTGGTTACATTTAAGAAAAATACAAGTGTCCCACAAGGTCTAAAACCTTGAGGCAAGGCATCATGTTGCATCTGGGATATAGACAAGCAAAGGAGGGTCAAGAACATATGTCCAAAAAAGCTTTCCAGTCCCCACTGTCAGGTCAAATAGGAAGCTCATAGTTCAGCATCATTCTTTGTCCCAGCATCACCATGCCTCTCCAATCACTCTGGCAGCCACTGTGATCCTTCAGCATCCTGCAGAGAAAACACAAACATGCCCTCTTCCCCATATTAAATACCTGATCAGAATCATGCCATATGCCAGTAAGTAGATCCTTCTTTTCACCTAGGCATAAATATACCTAGTTGTAGGGTACAATAGACACTCAGCAGAAAGTTCCTTTGCATGCAAATTTTTAAAAATTTAAAATAAAAAGAATATGATTTAAATAAATTTGTGGTGTATAGGGATATTCCTTCCCTTTTTTATTTTATGAAGATATTGTTTTAAAGTTCCATTGGCCCCTTCCACAGTACCATTTCATAGACAACTATAAGGAAGTCCAGTAATATGGGTAAAATTAAATTGTTGGCAAAAAGTTTCAAATGCTCAACTGCAATAGCCAATTCCATTATCTGTTTTAATCAGATTTGGATCAGCCAGAATAGAAAAACAATTTAGGCAATACCTAACTGCATTTTTAGTTACTTCTCCTGTTAAAGCAATTGCAACTAGAAAGCCTGAGAGTGTGTCAATAGTCACATGTACATATTTTAATTGTGCAAAATCATAAATTTGAATAACATCGATTTGATATAATTGATTATGTATGAATTCTCAAGGATTAACAACATTATGTGGAACACATAGAAAATGAGAACATTGAGGTCAAGTCTTTCCAATTTGATGTGAACATTCTCTAGAAATACCAAATTGTTGTCTCAAGATATTGGTATTTTGATGATGTAAAAAATAAGATTGTTTGGCTAACTGTTCCTGTGTAAGGCCTATAATCTGCCTGCTATACTAATCTCCTGTGGAATTACCTTAAGGTGTCTAAGCAATACAAGTATGAGCTCTTAAGTGTCCTATAAAGTTAAGAAACAGTACAATCTATTAAATTGAGTTGTATTTGCATAAGTAATTGCAAAATTTGAGAATTACTAGTATCCAAAAAAAGAAACAATTCTAAAAAATTGTAAACCATGAGCTATACATTAGCTATGTGTAAACAAATTAAACGATTGATTTTTTCAGCATTTCTTATTTTTTAAATTGGATATTTTATTTATTCACAATTCAGATGTTATCCCCTTTCCCCATTCCCCCCTGAAACCCTCCATCCCTTCCCCCCTCCTTCTGCTTCTATCTGTGACCCGACTCACTCACCTACTCCTGTCTCCCTGCCCTCAAATTCCCCCACACTGGGGCAACCGCCTTCACAGGACCAAGGACCATTCCAACCTATGCCCAACAAGGCCATCCTCCACTACATATACAGCTGGAGCCATGGATCCCTCCATGTGTGTTCCCAGGCTGGCAGTTTAGACTCTTAGAGATCTGGTTGGTTGGTTGTCTCTCTCCCCATGGGGCCACAAGACCTTTCAGCTTCTTCAGTCTTATCATTAACACTTCAATTGCAGACCCCATGGTCAGTTTATTGATTAGCTGTGCTCATCGCATCCAAGCATCTGCCTCTGTATTTGTCAGGCTCTGGTAGAACCTCTTAGGAGACAGGTATATCAGGCTTGTATCAGCATGCACTTTCTGGCATCCACAACAGTGTCTGAATTTGGTGACTGCACATGGGATTAATCCCCAAGTAGGGCAGTCTCTGGACAGCCCCTCCACTAGTATCTGTTCCACATTCTGTCCTCATATTTGTTTCCATGAGTATTTTTGTTAATCCTTCTAAGAAGGACTGAAGCACCCACACTTTAGTCTTCCTTCTTCCTGATCTTCATGTGGTCTGTGAGTTGTATCTTGGGTATTGGGAGCTTTGGGGTTAATATCCACTTATCAGTGAATATACACCATGTGTATTCTTTCGTGATTGGATTACTTCACCAAGGATATTTTCTAGTTCCATCCATTTACCTAAGAAATTCTCAAATTCATTGTTTATAATAGCTGAGTAATACTCCATTGAGTAAATGAACCACATTTTCTGTATCCACTCCTCTGTTGAAGGACATCTGGGTTCTTTCCAGCTTCTGACTATTATAAATAAGGCTGCTATGAATATAATCGAGCATATGTCCTTGTTATTTGTTGGAGCATCTTTTGGGTATATGCCCAGGAGTGGTATGGCTGGGTCCTCAGGTAAGGCTATGTACAATTTTCTGAGGAATTGCCATACTTCTTTCCAGAGTGGTTGTACCAGCTTGCAATCCCACCAATAATGGAGAAGTGTTCCTGTTTCTCCTTATCCTGGCCAGCATTTGCTATCACCTGAGTTTTTGATCTCAGCCATTCTGATTGGTGTGAGGTGAAATCTCAGGGTTGTTTTGATTTCCATTTCCCTGATGACTAGGGATATTGAATATTTCTTTAGGTGCTTTTAGATCATTCGAGTTTCCTCAGTTGAGAATTCTTTGTTTAGCTCTGTACCCCATTTTTAATAGGATTATTTGATTGTATGGAGTCTAATTTCTAGCGTTCTTTGTATATATTGATATTAACCCTCTATTGGATGTAGGATTAGTAAAGATCTTTTCCCAATGTGCTGGTTGCTGTTTTGTCCTATTGACAGTCTCCTTTGCCTTACAGAAGCTTTGCAATGTTATGAAGTCCCATTTGTCAGTTCTTAATCTTAGAGTATAAGCCATTGGTGTTCTGTTCAGGAACATTTCCCCTGTGCCCATGTGTAGAGGGCTCTTTCCCACTTTCCCTTCTATTAGTTTCAGTGTATCTCGTTTTATGTGGGGGTACTTGATCCACTTGGACTTGAAATTTGTATAGAAGATAAGAATGGATTGATTTTTCATTCTTCTACATGCTGACCTCAAGTTGAACCAGCACCATTTGTTGAAAATGCTGTCCTTTTTCCACTGGATGGCTTTAGCTCCTTTGTCAAAGATCAAATTATCATAGGTGTGTGGGTTCATTTCTGGGTCTTCAATTCTATTCCAGTGATCTTCTAGCCTATCTCTGTACCAATGTCATGCAGTTTTTATTATTATTGCTCTGTAATACAGCTTTAGGTCAGGACTGGTGATTCCCCCAGAAATTCTTTTATTGTTGAGAATAGTTTTCACTATCCTGTTTTTTTTTCTTTTTGTTATTTATTCCAAATGAGCCTGTTTTTTGACTAATTATATGGTCTATTTTGGAGAAGATATCCTTAGGTGATTAGAAGAGGGTATGTTCTTTTGTTTTAGGATGAAATGTTCTACAGTCATCTGCTAAATACATTTGGTTCATAACTTTCGTTAGTTTCACTGTGTCTCTGTTTAGATTTTGTTTTCATGATCTGTCTACTGCTGAGAGTGGGTTGCTGAAGTCTTCCACTATTACTGTGTGAGGTCAATGTGTGTGTTGAGCTTAATAAAGTTTCTTTTATGAATGTGGGTACCCATGCATTTGGAGTTTATATAAGAATTGAATAATTCTTAATTATTCAGAATTGAGGTTTCATCTTGGTATATTTTACCTTTGATGAGTATGAACTGTCCTTCCTCATCTTTCTTGATAACTTTTGGTTAAAAGTCGATTTTATTCTCTGTTAGAATGGCTACTCCATCTTGTTTCTTGGGATCATTTGCTTGGAAAATTGTGCATTTCCTGTATGTAGCAAAATGTTGGGTCCTATTTACATATTCAGTCAATTGGTCTATGTCTTTTTATTGAGAAATTGAGTGCATTAATGTTAAGAGATATTAAGAAAGAGTGATTGTTGCTTCCTGTTATTTTTGTTATTAGAGGTGGAGTTATGTTTGTGTGACTATCTTTTCATCTTGTTGGAAGAAGATTACTTTCTTGCTTTTTCTAGGGTATAATATCCTTCCCTGTGTTGGAGTTCTCCCTCTATTATCCTTTGTAGAACACGATTTGGGAAAAGATATTGTGTAAATTTGGTTTTGTCATGGAATATCTTGTTTTCCTCATCTATGGTAATTTATAGTTTTGTTGGGTATAATAGCTCGGGCTGTTGTTTTTGTTTTCTTAGTGTCTGTATGTCATCTGTCTAGGATCTTGGCTTTTATAGTCTGTGGTGAGAAGTCAGGGGTAATTCTTATAGGTCTGCCTTCATATGCTACTTGATCTGTTTCCTTTACTGCTTTTAATATTCTTTCTTGGTTTTGTGAATTTGGTGCACTTCTTAGGTTTGCTCTTCTCATTGTGTCCTGGATTTCCTGGATGTTTGGGGGTAGGAGATTTTTGCGTTCTGCATTTTCTTTGACAGTTGTGTCAATGTTTTCTTTGGGATCTTCTGCACCTGAGATTCTCTCTTCTATCTTGTATTCTGTTGGTAATGCTTGCATCCATGACTCCTGATCTCTTTCCTAAGTTATCTATCTCCAGGGTAGTCTCCTTTTGTGATGTCTTTTTGTTTTTACTTGAATTTTTAGATCTTGGATGGTTTTGTTCAATTCCTTCACCTGTTTAGTTGTGTTTTCTCATAATTCTTTAAAATTTTTTTTATGATTCTTCTTTAAGGGCTTCTACCTGTTTATGTGTGTTCTCCTGTATTTCTTTGAGGGAACTATTTATGTCCTTCTTAAATTCCTCCATCATCAACATGAAAACCTAGCAAAAAGGACCAGGCAGAGGGGGGCAGAAGGGATGTGGTATTCGGAAGGCCAGGGTTTTGGTGGATAATGGGTCTCTAGTGGGCTGGGCTCCCAGCTGCAGCTTTGGAAATTTGGGTTGTGGAGGAGGGCTCTTACCCACTGCTCTCAGTGAAGTGGATCCTCTGGGATTGGTCAAAATCTGGTGCCTTCAAGGGAACAGATCAGCTAGGAGTCTGCCCCAGTAGAAAGGGCACTAAGTTACATTTTTACAGATGAATGATCAATTTAATTTGACTATCTTTGGCTTAGATATTATAATATTTAATACAATTTTATTTTAAAATTATATGATCTCTTCCAACATCTTCACTAATAAAATTATATATCTAGGATTCATAGGAATTTCAAGTCATTTAAGATACTTGTTCATTTTCCAAATGAGAACATTAAGTAAATTAACTGAAGTTCACACAATTTCTCTACTGTTTCACAAACCTTTGATGCTATTATTTCAAAACTTAGTGCTTTCTATACAGTGTGTTAAAGGATAATTTACTGTAGAATAATAGGGAGGTGGAATATTTTTGAATTAATTTACTGTATATAAAGAGTGATAATATTTTAATTATTTATAATTTATAATGTTAATTACATGTTAAAAAACTTGGCATGACTTTTTAAAAATGTAGTATCTGTTATGAGTTTTCATACTTTTTCTGAGATGTTTCTTTATGCAGCAGAAGCGCGATATAGACGCTTACAACTGGTTGAAATGCAGAGATTAAATGACAGTACAGTGTTTGTGTGGGTGGCTATGCATGTGTTGGGCTGATCCCTCCATATAGCAAGTGGCTCCTTTGAGATAGATACTTTACTTTATTTGGTTAAGCAACTATGCTAGAATGACTAGCCTGGTTGTCTCAGGGACCACCTGTTTCTTCTATCTGTTTAGGATTTGAACTTTAAGTATGTAAAAGTATATTCTATATTTTTATATGCGATTTGTGGTTTTTACATTTTCATGCTTGTGATCTAGTAAAACTCTAGCCCTAAAGTTTTATGAAATACAGAAAATAGTAAATCTTTGAGTCAAATTATAGCTGACAAGATACCTATTCAAGCTTTATGTAGTAGAAAATACTTTCATTCATCACTTAATAATGTATATAGATCTTGAATTTTTTTTTTGCAATTGATTTCCCTGTGCAAATAATTTAGAATATACTTACAGAAACATAGATGATAAAATGTACTATATACTGTGGGTGTGTTATAATCTTAGGGAACAATAGTGTACAATTCACTGTTAACTGACACATCATTCTACATATGGCCCATTCCTAACTCACATTCTAAATATTATGTCATGAAAATAGCATTCCAATCAAACAAGCTATGACATAATTAAAAGATTAAAGAAGACAAGTTATTTTATAAAGAGGTAAAGGTGATAGATGATTTTATGTTACCATCTTTGGAGATGATACACCATCCTCATCTAAAATTTAGGGAAAACTCACAAAAGAAACTCAAAGAAAAGTCAGAATCTGCATCTCCATGGAGCAAATTGCTGCATTAGAGGATTATAGAAGAAAAGCCAGGCTTTCAACAATGTAATGACACCAAAAAGAAATCAAATACTGCATCAGTAGGGTCATTGTATACCCTGACTTTTTGACTTTCACATACTCTGAATTTTACTTTATGGTTACCAATGGCAAAAGTCAAACAGAAATTAAAGAAGAAAATTTCAGTATGTGGTATATGTAGAGATCAGCTTCTGGAACAAAGAGAATATTAAGATGAAATTGGGAGTAGAGATTTAACATTTCTTGCAAAAGGTCACATCGCTTTATGACAGCATTTTATTTTAATGGCAATCTTATTCAAATAATTTTAAGTGTTTCTAGAATTTAACTTTGGAAACATCTGTTTTACTATAATGTGTCCAGAATTATAGAAAAAAAATATTTGAATTGTTAAAGTGGAAAAATAAACTTAAGGAGTAAGGGCTTAGCTTTGCTCACAAATGGATGGTACCATTTATCATGACTTAAAAGATTTGAGACAGGATCATGTGGCACATAATCACATTGTAGTCAGGAGCCTAATTGCAACATTGACTCTCCTCATTTCCACCTCTGAATTCTAGAGAGCTGTAAAACAAAAGTTACTCCCTTTCTGGTTCCTGCAGTGATGGTCAAAACAATCAGAGCTGTCTGAAGACCCACACAGTTGTTGAAAGACATGATCCAGCAACCAGTAGCTACAGGAAACTTCTGAGCAGCCACAGATGCATCAAAGTGGATACAATCCCTTCTCACTTATGAGAATCAGTATGGCAGATGTAGGTACTGACACTTTGACTTTGTTTCACGAAGCTCTATTTCAACAGATAGATTTAGATGACACTTAAATGACCACCACCTGCAGTCACTCTCCCAGATCCTGGAATGAAAAGAAGTCTTATACCTCATTTATGGAGAGGTATATTTCCTCTTTGGTGAAATGAAAGTGGACCTGAAAATAGGATACTTCATCCTTCTGTGCACACCAAATTCCTGCTTACAATTTTGAGCAGACAGTAGTATCGCCTGCTGTTGAAGTTAGAGATGTGAGATATTAGCTCAGAGGAGAAACTTCAGAGAGAAGACCTAACAATGGAACAGATAAAATACCTAGAAAAGCTGACTGACAAGCTACCCCAGTACACAATACAAAAATCCACTAGAAATATTTAAAGTTAGCAGCGTCTGAGTGTTGTTATAACAACAAAGTCAAAATGTTAATTACCACACTGGAGTGGTAGTATTGCTGTGAATAAAACTTGGTGCTCTTCTACAGGACTGGAGCTAGGTTCTGAGCATCTACTCTTGGCAGTTCAGAACTACCTATAAATTCAGTTCCAGGGGATCAAAGCCCTATTTTCACTGCTGTAGACCGCTACAGTCACCTTAACTTACCCACCATATACATACACATAAATAAAAATCTACATTTAAATAAAACAGCTACTCATAATTTTACTATAGTTCTACTCAACCCTAAAATTGCTAATAATTATTAATGCTGATGGTATGTTGGTTTAAAGATAATCACTGGATAAAGTGTAAGAAGGAAAAATCAAATGAGTCTACAATCCGATTGTGTTGAGAGATTCATACCAATGAATGAGCTTGTTCATGGAGACAGAGCTTTCAGTCATGGTTATCATCTTTGTGCATGAATGAGTGCCTCTTTATCTGGGTATACGGAATTAATTATTGTGAATGCAGGTTTTATTGATGGATATTATCCTCTGTGCTTGATGAAGTTGAATGTCCCTACTATTCCTCCAGTTGATTCAGGTCTCTGTAAATAATTTTACCTCTTTTATGTCTAAGTTACCTGACTCAGGATGATATTTTTAGTTCCATCAATTTGCCTGCAAAACTCATGATCTCCTCGTTAATAGCTGAGTAGTATTACATTGTGTAAATGAACCACATTTTCTGTACCCATTCTTCTGTTGTGGACATCTGGGTTGTTTCCTGTATGGTATGTATTTACTAATCAGTGGATATTAGCCAAAAAAAATACAGAATACACAAGATATGGTCCACAGAACTTAAAAAGGTCAACAAGCTGAACTGCCCAAGTGGAGATGCCTCAATCCCTCTTGGATGGGAGAAGAAAGCAATTACAAGTGGGGAGGAAGGGAGGTACCAGAGAGGGAAAGTGAACAGGGGTGGGGGGAGAGGATCCTAATCTGGTATTGGGTGAGGGAAAAGAACTGAAGCACTGAGGGCCAGCAGAAAGAATGGAAACAGTCAACCTCAAGAGGTAGTAGGTTGGGGGGACTCTCCAGAATGGACCAGACACCTGGGAGGTCAGAGACTCTCAGGACTCAAAAGGAGAGACCTTAGATGAAAAACCCTACAGTAGATATAAGGAACTTATAGAGCCCACCTCCAACAGGAAGACAGGGCATCAAGTGAGAGAGAGAGTTGCCATCTCACAGTCAAAACTCTGATCCATAATCGTTCCTGTTTGAAAGAACTGCAGAGATGGTAATGGAGAGAAGGCTGAAGAAAAGAAGGTCCAGTCACAGGTCCAAAGTGAGATCCAGCTCAATGGGAGGTCCCAAGGCCTGAAACTATTACTGAGGCTATGGAACACACACAAAAAGGGACCTATCATTATTGGCCTCTGAATGTCACAACAAGCAGCTGAAAGAGTCAGATGCAGATATTTGTACCCAACCAGTGGACAAATTATGTCCATTATGTCAATTATGTAAGGATTATGTCAATACCTTGTTACAAGTACAGGAAAAGAGATGAGTTGAGCACTTGCTTTTAAATGATCACTAAAATCTATCATAAAGGACATGAGTGAAGAAATTTGTCTATTTTACAGAAAACAATGACCATAAGACAAAACAGATTCTGAATCCATTATAAAGATATCTTTCATTTAATATTTGAAAAAAAGCTAAGGAGGAGGGCGACCATTTAGGAGGAGCAGCAGTCTCAATTCACTTGGACCCCCAAGATATCTCAACCACTGGACCAACAACCAGAGAGCATACACCAGCTGATGTGAGACCCCCAATCCATATACAGCAGAGGACTGTCGGGTCTGGTTTCAGAGAAGATGCGCCTAACCCTCCATAGACTGGAGGTCTCAGGGAGTTTATGGTCTGGTGGGGTGGGGGTTTCGACATGTAGATATGCTTGGGGAGATGGGGAGGCAGAGATGTGTTATGGGATGTGAAATAGTTGAAGGGTTTACTGGTAAGGGAGTATAATATGGAGTGCAAAAAAAAAAAAAAGGAAAAAAATCTTGTCTCAAAACTGTAACGGAGAGTGATTGAGTAATATCCATGTATACTCATTCTAGACCTCTGGCCTCTATGTGTCTGCATGCAGGTGTTTAATATACACAACCATGTATACACTCATATATAGACACAGATACAGAAGCCCTTTAAAGACATTTTGTTATAGGAACAGAGACCTAAGACTAAACCAATGGTAAAAATTCATATTTGGGTTACTAAAGTATTATATTGTCATTCACATGAGTGGCAACTTACAGCACTGAAACAATGTAGCTTTATGATTTAGTTCTAAGAAAAGTTTCTTCAAAGTCCTAAATAAAATGCTACCTGTTGTGGTAACAGTGAGTTAAGGAATGGGTTTTCTATTAGTAGGAAAATAGAAAAATTAGAGGTTTACAGTCCTTGAAATAAAAGGCTCACATTAAAAGCAACATGTAAGATATTTAAAATGATCTGCTGAAACAGGAGTTGTAGCTTATCCATTGCACTTTTGTAAGGT
Organism: Grammomys surdaster; assembly: GCF_004785775.1. Lineage (NCBI taxonomy): Eukaryota > Metazoa > Chordata > Mammalia > Rodentia > Muridae > Grammomys > Grammomys surdaster. The sequence goes on along the minus strand of NW_021620966.1, from coordinate 5,275,041 downwards.
TCAAAGAATAGTATCAATCTATCAATAATAATGTTTTATCTTTAAATGTAAATTACAAAAGTACATTTATGTCATGAAGTAAAAATATATTTATAATAAATCCCTATTTTGCATTGAAAGAATGAATGGAAATAACTAAAAACAAAAGCTTACTTACTATAGACATACATCCATAAAAGATACACACAAAATTTATTCATAATCATATGGAAACAGAAGTTGTTGAAAAAGTAAATAAAGATTAAATAAATATACAAGCAAAATTACAAAAGAACCTGAAGTGTGGGAAAAAACACACCCGGGGTGGCCTTGGGCCCATGCAGTGTTGTGCAGGGGTGCAGCAGAGGTAGCCTGTGGGGGCAGGAGGTGGGGGAGTCCTAGGGCTTTCTAGCAGGCGGGTCTCAGGCGGGTCCCACATACTGGAGAAAGTCTGAAGTTTCAAAATCTGGAAGCTTGGCAGCGGCAGGTCCCAGAAGACATATGGACTGGGTTTCCAAAGAGAAGTTTATTGTTTATGGAGTGATAGTTGAATCTGGATGTCCATGTGCCCCCCCCCATAAGTGCGGGGGGTGGGGGTGGAGCTGGCTTAGAGTGGGAAGGAGAAGGGACCTGGGAGGAATAACTTAATTAGCTATGCCCCCTGGTCTTTAGATCTCATGAATATGGAAATCTGTTAGTCATATACTCTACCTGGATGTCACGTGACTGACAGTGCAGGTTAAATGGAGATTAGATCAGAGATTAGACCCTGTGACAGGGCCCTGGGTTCTGGGGGTGTGGTCAAACAACTGCAGTCTCAGGGTTCCAGGCCCATGGCAACCCAAGAACCAAGATACCCTCCTACAGCCCGACACTGAAGGAGGATGTTAATTCCTGGTTATAAGTACAGGAAAAGAGATGAATTGAATATTTCCTTTTAAGTGACCACTAAAATCTGTCATAATGGGCATGAATGAAGAAATTTCTCTGTTTTACAGAAAATGATGAGCAGAACCCCAAACAGATTTTGAATGCATTAGAAAGATATCTTTCATTTAATATTTGAAAATATTTTGTATATTCATTATTGTCTAATCTATTTTTACATGTTCACAACTGAAGAAAATTGTACTTGTCAATTACAATAGAAATTTAGCATTTATAAAATTCATATCAACAAAAGTATAAAAAGACTTTCAATACTTTTGCTTAAGAAACCCACAATTTTATGTCGCTATCATTTATCATTGCGGGACTAAATCTAACAGATTTGATGCTGTAAACATTTAAATGGTTCATGAGAAATTAAAAAAACCCAGTTTTATTTCTAGATAACATGTGTACAGTCTCAATCAGTCTACCTGCTTGCTGACAGACTTACTGGCCCATAAAGTTTTTAGTTTTAACTTTGAACCAAAAACATTGCATACGATTTGAGTTTATAAACCTGTCTTTATAAGTATGTCAGTAAATAAGACACAAGAACTTAGTACATGATATGACAAAGTCATCCAAATACTGTTTTAAGGAAAAGATAATCACTCCTTCATCTCACATATTCATTCCTGTGAACTCATCATTCAATCTCGTCTTTTCATATAGGATCTAGTTCCATTTTTTGCTTCTTTGGTAACTCTCAAAAACAATTTACATGTTTCCATGGAATTACTGACTTGATGGAAAGTATAACTGTCTTCAGTAATTATAATAAAATAACGCATATATAATATATCTTTAAGAAATAGTTTTATTCTCTATCTTTTATAGTATAATAAATCTATCAAAAAGAGTAAGTGAAAATATATCAGCAGAAGACTGAAAGTAATCTGCTTACTACAGAGAGGAGTTTTCTCCTCCAATTACTACTTGCAATATATTTTACGCTTTTTGGAAATTTAAATTAACTACCTTTAGTTTTCTCCTTCTTTCCTATAAATGCTCCCATATAAAATTCCCAACTTTCTTTAAAATTCATGACCAATTCCTTTATTAATTTATATTATACATATACTGTATGAATACATTCGTGTATATTAAGAACCATGCATAATCTAAATATAACCTGCTCAGTCTTTATAATGTTACCTGTATGTGTTATCTTTGCAATAGATGGAGAATACAGCCAATAAAAATGTAGAGTTGTAAACCCCTGTCCTAATGAGAAAATTTACAAAACATTGTTTTACATAAGGCCCAGGAAATATTGAGGAAGAGGGTCAGAAAGATTGTAACAGTTAGAAGACCAGAGTGTTTGTTGTGAGTTTGTATATCCAAGAAATATCAGAAGGTATTCTCTTGACGTTTCTCTAATATTACTTCCCAAATATACAACGAGCATGGAGAACTGAAGGAAACCTGCCAAATTGGATGAAGAAAAGTCCATGAACCTTTAATACTACACAAAGAACTATAAAAATCCAAGGAAAGCTTGGAGCAAAACAGGTTGTTTTCCCAGTAAAGAGCACACTAATTGTTCAGAGCATGCCAACTAGGCAGTACTCAAAATATAGTTGAGATTTTAGGAATTTCTTATTTCAGAATTTCTAATTAAACAGCGCACTGAAAAGAACATGTGACTTTACCTGGTTGATTAAACAAGGTCCAACCACCAGTTCATTTAAAGGGCATGTATCACATGCAGAAAGCAAACAAATACTCTAATCTACAATTATCAGTCCTAATTTTAGCACTGCAAAAAGTTACCCTAAATAATAAAGTCATAGACTACAATTGTCACATGACACTTATGAAACAAACCCTAAGCAATCTGAGATGAAATGAATTAAAAATAGATAACATAAAATGAAACATTTTATAACATATGTGTTCTCTATTCCCTTATGTGCCACTGAAAACATTTTATGTTTTCTAAAACTATAAATACATAATGCCATCTGTCTGTCTTGTAGAAATATCTTTGCTCAGCAAAAATTGAATGATTGCAATATTTAATTTTGTACAAGATTGCTCCATAAAAGTCATCAAATTTAATTAATGGCTGTTGCTATAATTTTTGTGTGGATTTATCCCTGTAGGCATGAGTGTTATATACTATATTTTAACATGTCTGAGTCAAGATAAATGTACAAAAAAAGAGAAGCAATGTTTATTTTCACAAAATTGATAAGTTTGAAAAGATTGTTAATGTTCTTGATGCAGGTAATTTTAAAAAAATCTATTTAAATTATGGTTATGACCAAAATCTGGGCAAGGCCATATACTGAAATAGTATACAGGATGCTCTTTCTCTTTCCAGGAATTCACATGGCAAGCTTTTGAAGAACAAAGAGATATCTTACCAACATCCATCATCTGTTGGAGGTTCAGATTTATAGTATTTACTACCTACAGTCCATATTGGATAGTTATATGTATAGACTATTAGTCTGCCCAATACTGCTGCATCTACAATACATTAGTTTTATAGGACTACCTCTGCCTGTGTCCAGTAACATATTCATACAGCAAGCTCCAGAAAGCAGAGTTTCTCAAATTCACACAGCAAGATCCATAATTTCTTTGTCATGTTGTGAGCTATTATTCTACATCTACAGCAATTTCTACATCTAAACTTTGTCTTATATTCTTTAAAGTTACTTTGGTTTTATTACTCCAACCCCAACATACAGTTAATAATTCTTTTTATTGACATTCCCTGGCCTGAATTACTCTGCGGTTTCTTTCTCTTGACTAAATAGTGACTGATATACCATCTAAAGTCATCAATCTTGAAAGCGTTATTAACACTCTGAATTTTACATTTCCTGATATAATGGCAACTCAAGTCTTATATCTTTTCAACTAGGACACATTTAGCTATGGATCAATACTCTGAAGATTAACTACTGCTTCACAACACAAAGGTATTTATTTAATAGACTTTTCAAAATCATTCTAATATTTTTTTCTTATATTTTCCAGAAGACCTATTCTTTAGTATTTTGTCATCAAGCCCAATTAGAGTATAGTAAAAAAAGGAAGCTTGGGTTTGTGGACATATTGAATGTGTTGTTTTTTAGTATGTTTATGAGGTAAGTTATTTCAAAATCAGGTATGATATTGGGAAATATTACATTGTTTAATTTGCTACTGAAAGTAGCAGGACTTAAACTATAGGTGTACCATGGTTGTGATTGTTAAAGACAAACTCTTGGTCTAATAAGTGTAAGCATGTCAGACAATTTATCATATACTCATATCACTGATTCTCTTTACTTTTATTACATATTGAGGATGTTAAGGAAATAAAACTTATTATTAATTTTTCCTAAATTTCTACTTAAATATTGTGGTATAGGATTGGTTGAATAGGGAAAAATAGTGTGCAGCCTCTTCAGGCCTTTCTAAATCCTAGAACCAACATTGAAACAAAACAAAATATAAATAATAACAAATCAAACAAAAACTACCTGAAAAAAGGAGGTGTTGGGTATTAAGAAGGTAGATAGAGTCAATAAGGCCAGGCTCTTTGAATTCAAGACCAAGCTCACAAACTTAGTGAGTTCCAGGCTACTTACTGAGACCATCTGGGAAGGGATATACAATCTCTAATGTAGCACAGGTTAACTTTGTGTTTAGAAATATACTTATGGAGAATCTTGAGGACCTCTGGATTACAAGCCTAAATATACTTGGTAAGGTCCAAACCACCAAGAAACTCTGCTTTAAAACCAAAATTATAGAGTAGCTGAGCTAATCTTTTCACATCCACATGGGCATACATGTACACATCGACATGATAAAACATAAAAACAATGACAAACACAAACATGTATACACCTCGATGCATACAGCGAGTGCATACATACATGTAGATATGCTATAATTCTTTGTCTTGAGAGACGAAAAAGTAAAAAATCATTTTCAGCAATTTCAATGGTACTACTTACACACACACACACACACACACACACACACCAAAAAACCAAACCAAACCAACCAACCAAACTAACCAACCAAACATCCTAACGAACTTCAATCCATCCTAAGAATTACCAAGCAAAAACAAGGCTGGGGTTACTGCGCATACTCTGTGCTTGTATATAGAGAAATTTTAATCCAGCAAGATGACTGCTCTGGTAAGGGGTTACATCCAAAGCTCTCCTAAGCCTATGTGATCATGCCGGAATACAGACATGTCCTGGATTACAATATGATCTGCTTGGAATACAGACATGCCATTAATAGAGACCTTTAATACAACACAGTGAAAATAAGGTTAGATTATAGAAGAAAGCAATCATGTTTAAAAGTGACATCAAATTGAGGGTCAGACAACATGACAAATCAGAGAATAAATAGTGAATCAGAGATAAAATACACCCAACTCTCACTAGAACAGTACAGGAAAGCAAGGCTACTTAAGTCAAAAAGATATGTGTGTATGAGAGAGAGACGGGGGGGGGG
>NW_021620966.1:5263300-5269556 GCF_004785775.1 Grammomys surdaster | reverse complement strand
AGAGAGAGAGAGAGAGAGAGAGAGAGAGAGAGAGAGAGAGAGAAACAAAGACAACAAAAACAGAGAGAAAGGAAGCTGTTTTACCAGGACAGTTTTACAGGTGACAAGTGATGCCAGAGAAAGAGAAGAAGCCATGATTTGAACATATTGCAAGAGTTACTTTGAGCTAACCAGTGCAATTAAGTCAGAAGCTGAGAGAAGAGAGTTTGAATCAGTCAGGTTGGAGGGCATTTTGGGATATAACACCTGAATTGAACCTGCCTGTCTGGGCTCAGAAAAAAAAAAAAACTAGAAATGATAAACTTTTTCAACAGTAAGCTTTCTGGAGGACAATTCCATCCAGAGGGGGAAAAAGGATGTTTACATTTGGTACCCAACGTGATTGGAGAAAAAGAAAAAATACCAATGTTGCACAAAGTGGAGGACATCTGACAGAAATGTTGTAAAGGAAGACAGGAAACATCTCTCAGAAAGCTGCAGAGCAAAAATTCACCTGAGATGAGCTCCTGAGGAAGCATTTGTGTTTTGTGTATGTGTGGATTCATAAATATCTGTCTGTCCCTTAATAAACACAAAAGGGGAATAAGATTAGTTTAAATGCATTAGATTATGTTTAAAAAAGAAAGAAAATGATAAAAGAAAAAGAAAACCCTTCTGTATTAGATCAACCTCTATTTTCAGGATGACTTAATATGAAAATGAAAACCAGGGAATGTGTTATATTGTAGAAGAGCGTTTATCTATATTTTCACAGGTGATGGAAGTCTTAGAGTTCCATCAAAATTGATACAGATTCAATCTTAACCAAAGAAGCATCCACATGAAACACAGGACTCAAGGAAGGAAGAAAGAGATACAGAAAGACTGAAATACAGATGAGCAGAAAGATAATACATCTTGTAAATGGTTAAATCTCAACAAACTGACTGACGCAGGACAGACAGTTCATCAAACTGGCAGAATGGAAAACCTTGATCCAGAATTGGACATTTGTTGAAGGACAAATGATAGGAATTGCAGTTATGAAGGATCCTTGCCCCAACAAATCTTCATAAGGACATTCAGACTGTCAAATTTATGGGATTGATAATAGTTACTGTTGTAATAGTTAAATTGTATATAATGTTTAACTTAAACAAAGAGGGAGACAATGTATTTTAATCTATTAGCATGTCTTCTCTGGCAAAGGATCACATCCAAAATCCTTCAAAGTCTCAGTCATATGCTTAGTCATATGCTTAGTACATACCATTAATCCTAAACAATGAAGGACCAGTTAGTTTGTTGAAGGAAGAAACCATGTTTGACAATGACACTGAATAGAGGGGCAAGGTGAAGAATCAGAGAAAGAATTCACAGAATGAGTCATAGAATAAGCCCAACTCTCACAAGTACATACAGAAAAGGGCCATCTTAAGAGAGCAGTGCTGAAAGAAAGAGGGAGGTGATAGTTTTGCTGGAACAGTTTTACAGAAACAGGTTGCAGGTGAAGAAAGAATGAGCTAGAGAATGAGAAGGGGCCAGAAGGTTAGAACAGAATCCCAGAGTTAGAGAACAAGCAGATCAATTCAGTGAGGTGCTGAGATAAACTAATTTGAATCAGTCAGCTTAGAGAGCAGTTTGGGCCAGAATAACTGAGTTGAACCAGCCAGCCAGAATTCAGAAAGCTAGATTGGGTGACTTTGTTCTTCAGTAAGCCTCAGCAATGACAATTACATTTAGTGACTAAAAGTTACCTTTATATGGAAGAATGAAGACAGGGAAAAGTGATGCTGTTGGAGGAGGCTCAACAGGCTTTTAATACGTTTTGGTGATCTGAGGGCATGGTATTACTTGGAGTTCAAGGTACTGGAGTGTCCTGTAATAGAGTAGGGAGTTTCTGATGGAATTGTGGGAGAGCAGAGGGGATTCTGTTGAGGTAACCTGAGAAAGTTGTAAGAAGTGCTTAGACTATGTAATTCTAAGAGAAAACTTAAAACTCACAATTGCTTATATTTTAAAAATTGTCTGAGTACTTTCTAAAAAGTAACGTATGGTTGCACCTTAAAGCTCTTGAAACTAGAAGTCAGTCCTATACCAGGAATTTGCAACAGATAATAATAAAGACAAAAATTAATAAATACTAAAACAACAATCATTCAAATAAACAGTTGACTATTTGGAGAAAGTAATAAGATTGTTAAATACTGCAAAACAGACAAGGACAAAGAGGGAGAAGACAGAAAGTAACATTAGATTGAGAAAGTCACTGCTATCAATGAGACCAATTTGTTATTAAAATCTCTCCTCTCAAAGAAAAGAACATGATCAAGCTTATTCCATGCTGAAAGTTATGACTCTTTTAAAGAAGGCTTATGTTTTTCCACAAAATTGATAGTGAAATAACACTGACATCATTAAATTTTGTAAAAGTATACATTAAAATAAAATTAAGCAAATAATTGGATAAAGCTAAAAAGTGCACATGCTTTTTAATAAAAGAATGTGAATGAAGGGTTGCTATGACACTATTGACACACAGTGTGTCAAAAATGTATCAAAAATAAATAACATATGAATATATACCATGTGAAAGAACTTAACAGGAGAATAAATGACACACGGAACATTCTGTCTTGTCCTCAGAAAGGAGACAGAGATGGAGAAGAGCATGTTTGTCATTCTCTGTGATAACTTTTATTGACAGATACAGTGGGCTTGTCAAGAAGAAGAGAGAAAACCCCCAAAACTTCCAAGATAATAAAAATGTCAGTGATGGCATTTAAATTAAATGCTCTATTTACACGTTAGTATCTTTGAACACTTGAGTTTAAAGTATAGACCTATAAATAACTGAAAAGCCAGGTGTCACTTAGTGAATAATTTGTGATTTTTGTATATAACAACATAGAGACAATCATTTTATACATTTTCATTGAGGGCCAAATGTATTAATGTGAATTTTGTAAGATGTTTTAGTGTTTAATACAATGGAATCTATGAGACAGCAAGCAAAGCTCCATCCAGCTACTAGTACTTAAAAATCTTCTCTGTGATTCACTTAGCATATTTCCTTTCCCATTTTGAAACTGATTGCATGTTTCAATCAGTTCCTCTGTGCCTATGAAAAGGAAAAAAATCATTTGCATTTCATTTGAAATACAACCACTCCTAAAACAGAGTAGTCCTAAAAGTGAGATAGTCAATTATTTAGAAATGGCTGCAGCAACAAGAGAGAAATACTTAGAACTTTCTTAGTATGAAAATGCTTTCTTAGTATGAAATTATATTAAAATATTGTGCATTAAATCAAATTTACAATTTGTATTGTTTTCCAAGTCCTGCATGGAAGGGACAACATAATATAATTCCCACCCCTGGACAACAAAGCCAGCAGGGTGTGGGCCTCCACAAGTGTTGATGGTTAGACATGAGGTTTGTTGTACAAATAATATACATACACACACACACACACACACACTCACACACACACACACACACACACACACACACACACATATATATATATAAATATATATATATATAAATATATATATATAACACATGTGTGCTCTTTTGTGAGTGAGTTACCTCAAAAGAACACACATGGTATGTAATCACTGATAAGTGGATATTTAGCAAAAAGGTCTGAATACCCATGATACAATTCCAATGACTATATGAAATTCAAGAAGAAGAAAGACCAAAGTGTGGATGCTGCAGTCCTACATAGACTGGAGAACAAAATATTCACAGGAGATAGAGGGTGGGAGGGACTTGGGCAGAGGAAATGAGGAGGAGGTGAAGGGGGGCAGGATCAGGTATGGGAGGTAACAGCAGATGTACAGAGGATCAGAAAATTGAACAGAGGTGTGTAGAAACGGAGGATAGGGAACTAGGGGTAGACAGAAAGTCCCATGAGCCAGGAAGGGATGAGGCTCCCTTAACTCAACAAGGATGACATTAGCTGAAATACCCAGCAAAAGGGAGAGATAACCCATAGAGACCATATCCATAGGTTGTGCTCGGCCGCCAATTGAAGGATGGGTCCACCCACGCATCTCCAAAATTTTAACACACAATTGCTCCTGTCTAAAGGAAATACAGGGACAAAAAGCAGAGCAGAGACAGAAAGAAAGATCATTTAGAGACTGCCACACTTGGGGATCCACCCCATATGCACCCACCAAACCCAGATACTATTGCTGATGCCAAAAAGTGCTTGCTGACAGGAGCATGATATAGTTGTCTCTTGAGAGGTTCTGCCAGAACCTGACGAATACAGATTAAGAGGCTTGCAGCCAACCATTGGACTGAACATGGGGACCTCAATGAAGGAGTTAGGGGAAGGACTGAAAGAGTTGAAAGAGTTTGCAATTACATAGGAAGAACAACAATATCAACCAACTAGACCTGCCAGATCTCCCAGGGACTAAACCACCAACCAAAGAATGAAAATGGAGGGACCCATGCCTCCAGTTGCATATGTAGTAGAGAATGGCCTTATCTAGCATCAGTGGGAGGTAAGGCCTTTGGTCTTGTGAAGGCTCAATGCCCCAGTGTAGGGCAATCCTAGGGTAGTGAAGCATGAGTGAGTAGGTAGGTAGGGGAGCGACATCATAGAAGCAGGGACAGAGAGAGACGGGATAGACAGAGTGTGGTGGGGAAAACCTGGAAAGGGGTTTTGAAATGTAAATAAGTAAAATATATAATAAAATATTATATACATATAAACAAACATATACTCACTATATATATGGTTATATATATATAACCTTATGTTCTTTATTAGGATGAATATCCTCTCTCCCTTCCAAGCTTAATGGCTCCATGATAATCAGACAGCATGAGTCTGGGATCAAGGGAGGGTCTATGTCCTTAGCAAAAATGGTACATACTGTGACCTTCAAGTCCTTAAGGCTGAGGTTATGAACTCTTAAAAACATGACTTTAAAAATATATCAACAGGCTTTCTCAACTATGTAAAATATAAGGATGCAATATGAACTATATTAAAAGATTCACACACCAAAAAGAAAAGAAGCAGCTGCACTATGAGCTAGCTTGTCAGAATCCTGGGATAGAGCCAATTTAGGCCCAGTCATAGTAGGAGCAGTGATCCCAGAGCTGGATCACACCAAGCTAGCTTATTGACTGTGCTTACAGGGTCAGGCAGATATCTGAGTTTATTTAAAATATCAAACAATAATAAATGTACTTGCTGTATTTTCCTAAGAGACAAGGGCCTGACATCATGGAATACTTATTCCTGGCATTATCAGGAGGAAATCTAGAGTAAAGGATTGAGATTATATGTAAATAAAAGACTGGGTTTTGGTCTGTGAGAGCTGAGCTATCTGGAGATCTTGAAAGAAAGCTGTTTTGAGCATAATACAGGCTGTCGGCTTGTACCCACAATTTGACTTCAAGTTTTTTTTTTTCACTGCACCTGAACACTCCTTCAGGACCCACAACTATGCTAAGGCAGGTCCTTGGTAATAGTTACATTTAGTAGTACATAAATGTTGAATTTCTATTAGTTAGATGTATGTTTTAGTATGAGGGATATAGAAATGAACAAAAGTAAAACAGGAATATCTGTATAGTTCTTTGCATTACCCGTGTATTACTGGAGATGTAAAACCAAAAACTGAATTTAACATGCTGGGAGTATATCACTGTAGGGATTAGACTTTGCAGTCTTCTGTTTGCCTTCAGAACAGGAGGTAAAACCTCAGCTCCTTCTTCACACTATGGCTGTCTGGACACTGTCATGCTTCCTACCTTAATAATAATAATAATAGACTGAACCTCTGAAACTGTAAGTCAGCCACAATTGAATGTCCTATATCAAATTGTCATGGACATGGCATCTCTTCACAATAATGAAATCCAAACTAAGACAAGAGAACTCTGAATTCTTTTAACTCATATATATATACACACACACACAGAAGCAAAGAATTAAGGAAAGTATTAATTGTTAGAGTTCCTTTCTTTCTTTCTCAGGAGCCTCTCACTGGCTAGGAATGAGGCTTAGAATTGTTAATTCATTATGAACCAGAGAGAAAAAGAAAGAAAATAAAATTAAATCTTTTACACAGGCAATACACACAGACTCACATACACTCATATACAGACATTCTGATAGGGCTGGATCACATGTCTCATCTACTCCACAAATGTCCATTCATATCTACACATAGATTTACACATGTGTATATTCAGAGAGAGAGAGAGAGAGAGAGAGAGAGAGAGAGAGAGAGAGAGAGAGAGA
>NW_021620966.1:5255293-5263290 GCF_004785775.1 Grammomys surdaster | reverse complement strand
AGAGAGAGAGAGAGAGAGAGAGAGAGAGAGAGAGAGAGAGAGAGAGATTTGGATGGATGAATGGGGTAGAACCCCTTAAGCTAACAGTTAACTTTTTCTTTGGCTTTTTATAGACATTAGTTCTTAGAAAATTACCTCTTAGGTAAAATGTTACACAAAAGTTGAGTTACAGAAGGATATTAAGTTCAAAGCAGTGTTTCATTCTATCAGCTCATAAATTCAAAGTAACAGTCTCACTTGGCCTCATTTTATCATAGTGTACACCTGTTGCTTCACCCTAGAGTGGATGTTTTTCCTTGATCACAAATTTGTCCCAAGTCTATTTCTCTTTTTAGTATAATTGTGAAAGCTCATTTTAATTTTTATTATGCTGACCTTTACTTACTATTCTATGAAGAATGTACACATTCTACACTTGACTCTAACTTTATTAATCTTTCTGGCAAAACAACTAAAATATTTCTTTAAAATTTCTTCCTAAAATTATTTTAATTAAATAAGGAATTCTATAAAAATCATTAATTCATCTAAACAGTATTTGATCATCAAAGCTCATCTTTATGCTGGCCTGAAGAAACTTTGCTCAATATAGTGGGCTAATCCTCAAGAAATATTATACTATGTAATAGCAGTAGGAAAAGGCTCATCAGTTATAAGAAGCAATCGTGAGATGAAATTATTGAAGGCCTTGCAATTCAGAGTTTACCCATCACAGCCATGAAAAAAATGTTGGGTTGTCTCCAGAAAAGTATTCTACATGCTTTTAGTCTCTCCTAATTGACCCCGACACAAAAGCTTGTTTACCCCAACATAAAGTGCATATACAACTTTTTATTTCTGAAGACGCTGTTGATCACTATGTTTAGATATAAACATCTACTTATTTTTTCTACCTTGAAGGAATTATGCTTTGGGAAGTCCTTTAAACTGATTTTAAGGGAACAATTTTTTTCAGGAATAAAAATGAGACTAAATATTACTTGCTTAGCTTTTACAATGGAAAATAATGAAGAAATTAGTAAATTAATAAGTAGTGGATATGGTCCACTTCACACTGGTAATCTCATCACTTTTGACACTGGCCAAAAAGATCACACATCCAAGGTGAGCCCAGGCTATAGTAATAGCAATTTCCACAGTCATTTGTGTTACGTAAATATCTTTCTTAAAACACACACGAAAAAAATATGTGCAAGTTTTATCTAAAATGTATTGTGCTATATACTCAACTATTTGTTCATAAATACATATTTTAATACATATATATGTATCATAAAAATACGATTTTGATGGAATGGAGGAAGAGTTTATTTTAGTTTACAGATTGAGTAGGCCAAGGCAGGACTTGAAGAGGAGACCAAAGACAAATGTTACGTTCTGGCTTGATCCAGTGGCTTGTTCACTTTGCTTTGCTATACAGCTCAGGACCCCCTTCAGGGACAGCACCATCCATAGTTGACTGAGCTGCTCACAACCATCATCATTTAGGAAAATTCCCCACAGACATGCCTACAGTTCAATTTGATAAATGTAATTCCATAGCCGTTCCCTCTTCCCACATTACTCTACTCTGTGACAAGTTGAAAACAAACAAACAAAGTAAATCAAAACATCGACTTACCAGAACACCCACCTGAACACTTACAGAAGACATGTAAAAATAAATGTTTTACAGAGATAAAAATCACTTTGTTTTGCCTAGTGCGGAAGAATATGGGCACTTTTATTCATCATGCCAACGTCGTCTTGGAGACAAAATAGCTGAGACAAGAATTTCTACCCCACCCCACCACATACTTGCATGTGACAGTTGTCTAGGGTGCTTTGAAAATAACAGTGCTGAGGCCACACTCACAACTAATGACACATTCATTAACACCTGAAAACTTTACGCACATGAGCCTGTTTTAAGGGGTCTATAGAGTAACAAGATTTATGGAAGCTACATGTTAAGAATACTAATATCTGACATCCAAAGAGATATTAATAAAAGATAAACAGCTGAATGTTTTTAGCCATAAAAAAATACTTTTATAGTTTGCAGACAAATGAATGTCAATTAGATTATGCTAGTCTCATAAAGACATAAAGTGTTTACTCTCATATATGCTTTATAAATTTTAAATATAAATATGATTATACATTACCTAAAAGTAGAATTAAAACCTGACTAGATGATCAAAAGGGACTAACGTGAACGGGATGAAGAGATTTTTCAGGAGAAAGGGATGGCCATCATACAAATATATATTTGAATGGAGATGTCCTTTTGTAAGAGTGCTATGTATACTGAATAAAGACAATAAAACAATTTTTAAAGAAATCTCAAGAGCAATATCCAAAGAACAAAATATCAAAAGAACTAAAGCATTAAAACAAAACAAAAAGAAACCTTTCATATGTAATGCCATATGATAGATAATAAATATGTGCTATAAATAAACTTTAAAGAAGAAAAAAAGAATGCTGATCCTTTAGCTTTTTTCTCAAACAATGAATCTGAGTATAGAGCACATTGGCCTTGAACTCACAGCTAGTGTGTTGCAACAGTCTTTTAAGTACTGGGCATAACCTTCAAGCAAAGCTCCCTCCTAATGTTTTTAAATGGGGAAGTACAGTCCTATGTAGCATGTGTATTTCTTTTTTTTTTAAAGCATTTGTTATTTTATTGAAAAAGGAAAATTTACACATAAATACATATTTATATAATTACATATGTAATTACATTTTAATAAAAGAAGCTGTATGTGCAATAAGAATATGAATTTTAAAATATTTAAAGTTATTTAACTAGAGCTAAAACAATTGCTATTATTGTTAGTGTTGTGCCAGTTCTTAACATGTTGTAATTTTCATGTTTCAGACTCATAATCATCTATTTCAGCCCTTAAAATGCTAGACTAGAAATATCTAGCACTTCCTTAAATGTTAATAGTACTATAAGTGTAATGTAAGCCCCTGCAACTGAGACTCCTACAGCGTCTTCTGTTTGGTGGTGAGATCCTTCTTAATGAGTCACATTTCCGTTTATTTCCATGCCCTTTGTACACATTTAGTTACTACACACTGAGAATTGGGAAGCAATGAGTTCAGAGCAAAGCACTTACACATAACAGCTTTTTATTCTCAAAGAATCATACAGCTGTATCATGATAATAAAAAAGTTGTCATGTGCTGCAAAACTACGCTTCTTGAAGTGTAACAACCAGCTTCTGTGGGTTCATGATGCATCTCTGCAGGGCTGCTCTGTATAAGTGGATTGACTTACAAAGGTAAATCTGATTCTACGTATGAGACTAAACAGTAACGGCAAACTCAGTTACTGGTACATGCTCTCACTTGTGTTTCAAAGTTAGTAACTTGAAAATAATCTTCACAACATAAACTATATTAATGGAGATACAGGAAATAAGAAATGGTTAAGATTAATAAGTAATCATTTTCAAATATCTGACAGAAGAGTTAAGCTTGTTATCAAAAAATAAACTAAAATGCTAAATGACATTTTAAAAGATCCGTGGAAATTGAACATTGACAGTGCATTCAAGGTACACATTACACTTTGTACAAGTAGATAGTGTGTATTGTCAAGGTTAGGGAAGAGTTAAAGTTATTATAAAGAGGTTATATTATTTTTCTTCAGGGAATTGAACCAGATTCCTTTGGAAAAGTAACCAATGCTGTTAGCATCTCAACAATCTATCTAGCCTTTACAAATTCTTATTTTAATTTCACATTAAAATAAGAATTTAATTTGATGTAAACCCCCCTACACACACACACACACACACACACACACAGACACACTAGAGCAATTACATTTACATATCTTTAAGCATATTCAGTGATTCCATGGTTCCATTAGATGTAATAGTTATATTAATGACACAACAAATGCATGGGTATGTGAAATGTCATGTGAAGCAAGAACATTAAGAGAGACAATCTGTGCTCACTCTTTCAGCATCCTCAATTTGCTCAATAAATACCAACTCTGTGTGTAACAACTAAAGCATCAAGGACCATGTCTCTTTTTTCATCATATGAGAGTTGTATTTTAATACTTGTAAGAATTCCAAAATTTCATAGAGACCGCACTTACAACACAGCCACTGATGGTTTCTAAGTGAGTTTTTCACAGCGCCCATACCAGTGTTTTAAATCTTGTCAGTTTTATAGTAACCACCAAAACTTCAAATAATGGGATAGATTAATTTATACTTGCCAGGTGAATACTAAATTTTTCTTTTTTTATATGGATCACAATATTTTAATAAGAAAACCCATTATAGTGTTAAAAAGAATTTTTATTATGACTGTCTTTATGTTCTTAAGATGTAGAAACACTTTAGATTTTATTTATAGTTACAACATTTAAGAAACTCTACTCTTTTATTTCATACTGAATGCACTTTGAGTTAGAACTATGAAACAAATGTGGTTACTATTATCAAACACCAAGATAATGAGAAGAGATTCCATGAATGGTATAATTAAATTCTGTGACATTTGTGTCTAAAAAATATTTTCAAAAGAAGCTCATAATAAAAGATACCTAAACATTTGTATATACTGTTCTGTTCAAGAGGTGCAAAGTGATTTATATATAGTATGTATAGTAGTACAGTATGTAAATGTTTTATCTCTGCACATTATTTTTTTTTAGAGAATTACAACCTGACTTTAAAATGTCAGGCTACAGCTGACCTTTGCTTTCTTTGTGTCTTAAGAGTCCCATCATGGAGGAGATCACAGGTTTGTTTCTCATTCATTTGTAAATGCTCATTTGTTCTTTTTTTCCATTTTAAACTATACATCGGCTGTGAATATTTTTCTAAAAGTAACTGTATGTTCATTTGAATTTATGTGTCTGGATAAAGACTACAGATCTTAGTGGTTGGAATACCTTTAGGCATATATTTATTTATATTTTTAATTGCTAGAGTGTTCTCCAAGAGGCTGCTTCATTTTATATATAATATGTGTTTATCCTCATGGCTTGCTTCCTCACACTCTTAGAACACTCAACAAAGACTGTCTTCTTTATTCAAGACATTGCCTTGTGTGCTATGTGATCTCTTCATAATTTTAATGTGTAATATTATATTTTATTTTTCCTGGGTGTACGTGTTCTTGCCTTTGTAGATGTATGTGCGTATGCACATGGATGCTCCTGGGCGTCAGGATGCATGCTACATTCTTGGAGCTGGAATTACAGGTATTATGTTGTTAAAACTTGTACCTGGTTGCTGGGAATTGAACTTAAACACTTTTTAATGCTTTGATACATACAATTTTAACTTTTAAATAAAAAAGTCTTAGGTCATAGGCTAAAGATCACTTGCTTTATTTCAGTTTGTATCAGTTAAGTTTTAGGTAATAATTTTATAATTATAAAACAAAATTTTATAATATAAAGATATTAACCATTAGTAAATTTTATTCTGTTCATCATTATAACATGATAAGCATTCAACATCTTATATAAAGTCCCCAAATACTATGAAATTTGTAATTTTTAAAAAACTTTCAGCATTTTATTTGCGATGTAATCATCTCAGAATACATTTAGTTTCTAAGAAGAAAACATTTGGTATATGTAAAATGTTTTAGATTATATGACGTCTTAACTATTTCCTACATGATAACTACCTTATAATAATATGACAGTGATGCATGAGTACAGATTTATTTTTAAGAATAGTTGTCTATATATGTTGTTATTATTTAGCTTGAGAATTTTTTGTAGGATTTCGAACAGTGGGAGTGGAAGTGTCTCTGGTTAACTCACTCAGGATGATACTTTTCTAGTTCCATATATTTTTCTGCAAAATTCATGATATCCATGTTTTTAATAGCTGAATACTAGTTAATTGTGTAAATGAGCCACATTTGTACTGGAGGCTTTCCACAGAGGTCTCTGGCCCAGTCAGGCAGGCGAAGGGGAGCGAAGCGAGCAGGGAAGGGGAATAGTCTCTGTTGCCTCTGCTGCAACTGCCTCCACCTCTGTCTCTGCCACTGCTGATTCAGTTGCTCCAAGACACTGCACAGGTTCTTCTGTGCTGTGTCAGATTAGCCAGAGAGGTATGCTGGGGAGCTTCTGGTGGCAGGTTTTTTTTTTTTTTTCCTTTTCTGGAGAGCAAGTCTCTTCCCCAAGTTGTGGTGTTACAGCTCTTATGACAGAAGCTCTCAAATTATGGAGAAATTCTCACACACCTTTATTTCTTCTGGATAGGATTCTTATATACAGTTTTGAGGTAGGTCAGGGTCTGACAGTAGGTACTTTCTATTGGCTTGGTCTGAGAGCTTGGGGATACCTTATGTACATGTGGGAGGGCTTGGGGTTCTGTTCCTATTTGACTGATAGCCACACACCTCTCAATGGGGGGCTGTGGGGGTCGGTAGGTATGTGACAAAGGCCTGGTGCCCAGGAACAGATGAAATGCTTACTCTTCCTTCAGGGTCTCTGGAGTTTCTAGCCTTAGCTCAACTGTGGATCAAGCTACCTTTCACAAGCCACAGCCCAACATTTTCTGTACACCAACTTCTGTTTCCAGCTTCTGATTATTACAAATAAGGTTGCTACGAACATAGTGGAACATGTGTCCTTGTGGTATGGTAGAGCATCTTTTGGGTATATGTCCAAGAATAGTATAGCTGGGAATTTGCATAGAACTATTTCCAATTTTCTTCGGAACCTCCACATATATTTCCAGAGTTTGCCCCTGTTTGCAATCCCACCAGCAATGGAGGAATGGTCTTCTTTCTCTGCATCCTCGCCAGCGTTTGCTGATACTTGATTTTCTGAGTTTTTAGCTCTTCTGATTGATGTAAGATGGAATCTCAGGGTCGTTTTGATTATCATTTCCCTGATGATTAAGAACGTTGAACAACATTCCTTTAAGTGCTTCTCAGTCATTCAAAATTCCTCTGTTAAAAATTATCTGTTTAGCTTTGTAGCCCGTTTTTTAATTGGGTCATTCGGGTTTTTGGAGTCTAAGTTCTTGAGTTCTTTGTACATTTTGTGTATTAGCCTTCTATTTGATGTAGGGTTAGTAAATATCTTTTCCCAATCTATAGATTGCCTGTTTTTCTTATTGAAGAACAACAATATCAACCAACCAGATCCCCCAGAGCTCAACCAACCAAAGAGTACACGTTACTTGCCTTGCCTTGCATCAACTGGGAGGGAGGCCTTTGGTCCAGTGGAAGCTCGATGATCTCGTGTAGGGAAATGATAGGGCAGTGAGGTTGGATTGGTTAGGTGTGTGTGGGATATGATAGGGGGGTTACAGAGGAGAAACCTGGGAAGGGAGATAATGGTTGAAATGTAAATAAATAAAACGACCAATAAAGCAACAACAAAACAATCCTTTGGTGGCCTCTGGTACTAGGACACCCAAAGGCCCTCATTTGAGACAAGTACTATCTTTCATTTCATCTAAAAGTATTTTCTTCTTTTGGTTAATTAAAAATCATCTCCTACACAATAAACTCTGAGTCCAATTTCTTTTTTTCTTTTCTTTTTTTTTTGTATTGGACATTTTATTTACATTTCAGATGTTATCACCTTACCCCATTCCCCCCCTGCACAGGAACACCCTATCCCATACCCCCTCCTCCTGGTTCCATGAGGATCTGGCTCCCCCATCCCCCCACTCCCACCTCCTCACCCTCTAATTCCCCCCACAATCAGGGTCGAGCCTTCATGAAACCAAGGATCTCCTCATCCACCTATGCCCTACAAGGCCATCCTCCCCCACAGATAAAGCTGTAGCACAGCAAGAGGCAATGGTTACAGTGTAACCATTGAAGACAGAGGGGCTTAATGGGTGTGACACAGTTGAGGAGTATCATCTCTCCCCAGGCACTAGTCAGTTGTTAATCATTGTAGAAGCACTGTTAGCCTCTGTTAAACATCATTCTTGGAGTTAATGTTAAATTACTTTCATGTTGGTTTGTGTGTGTTTGTCCTTATAAAGCAGAGGGTGGAGAGT
>NW_021620966.1:5180952-5255283 GCF_004785775.1 Grammomys surdaster | reverse complement strand
ATGTTGGTTTGTGTGTGTTTGTCCTTATAAAGCAGAGGGTGGAGAGTTGGGAGAGAGAATTTTTTCTCAGAAAAAAAAAGTTAAAATGTCAGAAATGACATGTCAGAAAGTTAAAGTATTAAAAGTGTTAAAATGATATAATATGTATCCTTAAACCGTTTTAAAATCAGAGAACTCACTAACAGAAAAAAAAAAACTAAGAAAATTGTCAAATATTTAACATGACATCAAACTAATTTAAAGATAAATACAGATGTCATTGTCATCATAACTATGCAAATATATAATTATCTAATCTGAATAAAGAAGATAAACCAAAGGTGTTGATATGGTTAAAATAGTTGCTTTTCACTTTAAATACTTATATTGTTAAAGAAGTTTTCCAATCAAAGAATTTTTAAAATTTTGAATTTAGCAAATAAAAAAAAATTCAACATAAAATGGGATCAAACAAGGGAATAGAAATGATTAAAGTATATACGAAATGGGGTAAGCTAAAATAATAGAAGAAATTCTATAAAGAAATATCATCCCATCTAAACCATCGCATAAAAATTATAAAGAGACTGAAATCATCATTTTATCACGGAGTGTCATGGTAGATTCAAGTCCAAATCAACTTATAGATTAAACAAATAATATCATGCTTAAACTGCAATTATGTGGTGCGGTGGACTGTGAAAGTCCGCTGGGTGCCTCGTTGAGCACAGGCCTTGAAACCCAGACCCTAACTGGATAGCAGACATTCGGTGCTGCACCTGGGCCCTGGTTCCTTTCATTTAGCTTGAGTCCTCCACAGCCCTTCCCACAGAGAGGTCTATGGCCATCAGTCATGAGGAACAGTGCCTCAGGCTCTCCCACATGTAGATGAGGTATCTCCAAGCTCTCAGGCCAAGCCAATAGGCCTTATCTGCTGCCAGACCCTGACCCACCCCAAAACTGTATAAAAGAGCTCTACTCAGGAGAAGTAAAGGTGTGTGAGAATCATCCCGTTGTCTGAAAGACCTGTAACACTTGGGAAGAAATCTGCTGTCCCTAAGTGCCTTCAGGACGTTCTCCTCCTTCCTAGCTAGCGGGCTTCAGTGCGGAAAGACAGGTGCAACACCGGGAGTAACTGGATAGCAACAGAGGAGATGCGTGCAGAGGCAGTAGCAGAGACAGCTGAGGCAATTCCCCCTCTCTGCTCCTGCTTGCACTCAATCCCCTTGTCCCGGACGCCCACACCCGGCTGAGCCAGAGATCTTCGTGAGAACCCCCCTCTGGAACAGGGACCCACATATTTAGGTGAATAGATACATGTAAAAACTTCCTTTGAAGGCTTCATACTGAAAATCTTTAGAAGAGATTTTCACCCTTCCTCTACATTTACTATCGCACTGGTATTAATGTATATATATAAATTATTTAGCATGGAAAACTTCATCATGTACAGACCACTGCAACTTTCAAACCTAGGGAAAAAAAAACAGATCCAGTTGGCAAGGAAATAAATAATAGCTATTTTGTTAAAAAAATATGCTTCTATAACAAACTATATATCAATTGTATTCAATGTTCCATTCTAGATATTTACCAAAGGGTAATGAGAACATAAGAGCCTGTAAATGGATCACCATGGAAGCTATTTCAAAACTGGAAACAACCCAAATATTCATTAAATCATGAGTGGATAAGTAAATGTCTTTCAAGTTCCTCACAAGAAGTCCACTTAGAATTAAAGCTGAATGATAGATAAATGCAAGTCCAAGCACATATGAAAATTAATAGTTTTCATACACTAAGTTAAAACGACTATAGATTAGGTTATTATTTATTTTTCCTCTGAGGATAGTCTTGATTAGGGACCCAAAAGAGAATTGCAATTAATTCTGCAACTTGACTGTAATATGCTACGTAGTGGATATATGGCAATGTCTATTGAAGACTAGATTTTATTAAATATGCTTTATCGTATATGCTTTGGTAAGTAGTTTACTTTATAGCATGCTTTTCAAAATGCTTAGTTAGCTTAACAAATGGTAGCAGCAATGAATGATTATTAGTAGGTTATAATAATATATGTAAATATAGTAGAACTCAATTTTAAAAACATACAAGATTTCATTAATATTTTAGGCTCTGATAAAATGTATCTTCAATAAGAGTAAGATAAAAAAGAATAACAAACTCCTCTTCTTTCACCATGCCAAAATTTATCTGCTGTTTAATTTATGTTCAACTGAAATATGAAAATGATGTTCCTATATTTTATGGTCAGGAAAAAACGTACAGCTTAAATCATTTTCTCTGTTTTCACAACTCTGACAAAGTAGCAATATTCCTGCTTTTTCAAAAGCTATTGCAAATATTAAAGAACCACCAGGCAAAGTGTGTTACTGTCCAATGTAATCACCCTGGTCTTCAGACTACTTGGAGTGCCCGTTTCATCAATTTCTTTGGCAGTTGTGTGTGTGTGTTGGTCTCATGTTGGATCATTTTGAGCATCCCTAGCTCTCAGAGATGTCACCATTTTGTAAAACGCCTTTCCAACCCTGTGGGAGGGCATGAGTATTTTGCATCTTCTAACACCTGAGCATGATGGGGGGTGAATCTAATGATTTCTCACTCCATTCCCTTTGCTAGTAGACAGTAATCATACAGAGTTTTATTGTTCTATCTTTAGAACATTTTAAATAACAATATAAAATGAAATGATGCTTTTGAACTAATTTTTCAGTATTTCTTTAATTCTTTCTCAAAATTTACCACTGTATGTACATGATTTGATTATTACATCAAAGGCATTTTCAAATAAGAACTGTTATAAATATGTCAGTCAATTGGCCTGATCATTGGAATTAGTAAGCAAGTATGTGGTTCTAGAACATTTGTCATTAGCAAGTCCCTTTTAGTTTTTTTCAGAAGGCAAGGACATAGACAAATCATTATCATGACCTAAGATTTCCCCCCTTAAGTCTCATATATTTCTTGGATAGTTGCTGAGTCACATGCAAGCTATGGAGCTTATTGAATCATTATATATTTCCATATTTCTAGAAATTAATAGGAACTCAGAAGATATAAGCTCATTGTCAAATGACTGTAGAGAGAGTGAAGGTTGGACTCATGGAGTTGACGATTTACATTGTAGAGTATTAGTGTCCATGTAACAACTTACATTCTAAAATTGTTAAACAAATATTTTACTATATTGAAGTTCCATGAAAAGAGGATAATGTATAAAGTATTAATATTATCTCACAACAAGTAAGATAATAAAAGATTCACAGAGATTCAAAGAACTGTCTTTTTACCTTCCAGTTTTTGACCTTTCATAGGCTCTGATTAAGTTTCTAGCACCTAATGCAGGTAGCTCACAACCATCACTGACTCCAGCACCAGGGCAACCGATGTTCTGGTATGACTTCAGTGGATACTACACTCTTGTACACAAACCCACAATTGGGCACACACACACACACACACACACACACAAATTAAAACTTAGAAAACTAGGAAGTAGGCCATTCCACAAGTGACAGTCATGTCAATCCTTGAAACGTATCAAGTTCCACTGAGCCACAAATGTAGAATTTAGAAAAGAGTATTCTCTTTTTGAGGATTGGAAAATCTATAATGATAAATCACTGTGCTCTGAGAATGAGTTTTATATGGATGCATTTTTTCCTTTGTTCAAAACATTACTATTTGTCTTCACTATACTACATAATATACAGGTGATGAACACTTACTGAAGCTAATAAAACTGTCAATAAGTAATCTGTTCGTTGTATATAAGTGAATATCGCATTAAATTTGACTATATAAGCTCTAGAAAAATGGTCATAGAGATGATTCATTAAAATATAACATAATGTGTCACCCATGGAAGTAATGTGTTTATAAGAAAATGATTAGTGGAAATAAATAAATAAATTGTTAATTTTACCTTAGAATTGGGATTCTATTTGTCTTGATGTATTTGTATTTGAACTAGTCTGAATTTGAACTATTTTTTCTTTCATATGTAAACTCGAAATGATATGAGAATAATTATTAAAATATTAAATGTTTATATAAAAACTTTTTAACGTAAAATTTTAGTTAGTACTTCACACATAAAAATCAAAAATAATTTACATTAGTGATTTATCAAAATCTTTAATCTTTTCAAATTGGGAACATCAACTTTAAATGTACATTATTTGGGCATGGCTCCCAGGGTCTATAACCTTAGCTCTGGGGAGCTGGGACAGAGGGATCCTGAGAGTTTCTTAGCCATCTAGCCTAGGTTAAAGAATGAGCTTCAGTTTCATGCAGAGACCATCAAAGGACATATAAGCAAGAGCTAGTAAGGACCTCAAACATACTATTCTCTCCTCAGAATAAGGCACTCACTCACTCTGGCATAATCATACACTACACCACACACACACACACACACACACACACACCACTCCACACCATTTACACTAATATTACACATACCATATATAGTAACATTTATTAAATTATTAATAAAATTATATTTGCTTTTCTGTCAAAACTATCAAGTGAGGAATAGGGTTGCTAACCCACAGTTAAAACTCTGACCCATAATTGTTCCTTTCTAAGAGAACTGCAAGGATGGAAATGGAGAGGAGCCTAAGGAAAAGAAGGTCCAGTGACAGGTCCAAAGTGGGACCCAGCTCAAGGGGAAGGCCTCAAGACCTGACACTATTACTGAGGCTGTGGAACGCTCACAAAAAGGAGCCTATCATGATGGCCCTATGAAAGACCCAACAAACAGCTGAAAGAATCAGATAAAGATATTTGCATCCAGCAAATAGACAGCAGCTGCTGTCCCCTGTGGTTGAATTAGGGAAAGGCTCAAAGAAGCTGAGGAGGAGGGTGACCCTGTAGGAGGACCAGCAGTCTCAATTCGCTTGGACCCCCGAGATCTCTCAAATACTGAACCAACAACCAAGCAGCATACACCAGTTGACATGAGAGCCACAACACATATACAGCAGAGGACTGCTGGGTCTGGGTGTAGTCAGAGAAGATGCACAAAAGTCTCAAGAGACTGGAGGCCCCAGGGAGTTTAAAGGACTGGTGGGGTAGGGGTGGGAGTGGGAACATCCTTATGAAGACAGGAGGGCAGGGAGGAAGTATGGGATGTGGAACATTCAGAGGGTGAACTTGGAAGTGAATAAAATCTAGAGTTTAAAATAAATAAATAAATAAATAAATAAATAAGAAACTTTGTACTTACTGTAAGAAAAGGTACACAGAACAATTTTAAAAATAGTATTTCTTTTGCCAATAACTAGTCATACCTAAAGACGCCATATTTCTATCAGCCCAGCAAAATGTAAGACAAAAATAAATAAAAGAATTCAAATTCAACTAGTGATCAAAGAACATTGTTGTTTTGCTGGAACGACAACAGCATTTTTACCTGTGTAAAGTACATATCTCTCTTGAACTTGCTTTATTTCATTATTACACATTTATATTTACCATGACTAGCAGAATAAATGCTGGTTATATAAAGTACGATGTTTATTTAATTTGAAAATTAAGATGAGATTTTCTGTATGACGGGCAGATGCTCAGGGTTTTTCTCCTCAGTTTTAAAGAATGGCAGCAAATGCACCTTTATCTGACATTTAGGATGATTAAATTTTGAAAAATCACTTGGCATATTCAGAAGGACTCCTCAGGGTACTGAAGCTGTATAAAGCAATGGATCATGTTAGCTTAACTTGTACTTAAGATTTGCTGGCCTGATATTATTGTGTTAGGCACTATTGCTGAAATGAAAAACATGAAATTTAGCTGCTAGACATCAAGTTTGTGCCTGCCCTATACTATAAATTACCCCATAATATTTTAAAATGTAATGTTTGTCTGCTTGTAGTAGTACTTTGAAATAGAAAAGTGAACTTACATACATAAAACCAAATCTACTTTTTGTGAATATATATATATATATATATATATATATATATATATATATATACACATATCTCTATCTCTACCTTTCTCTCTATATATAGATTGAGATTAAAGGTTACTTGATTATTAAGGTTTCATTTATGAAGCTAAAATAATTAAATGAGTGATAATTTCATTTTGAAAAGAATATAACCTGTGATATAATTCTTTTAAAAAATAATTTTTTGTTAATCTGATTTTATAGTTGCTACTAAGGCAGCCTCCAAAGAAATGTAATGAGAAATTAATAGAACAGTAGTGTTTGGACACAATGTTTAGAAAATTATGTAACATCAAAGACATCCTCTATGTTCAATCATACATTCAATACAATTAATTTGTCTAACTTATTTTTAAGTATTTGAATATTTAATATCGCCTTTGGGCTGGAGCAGACACAGAGTCGGTCTGCTCCTGTCCTGTGGAGAAAATGAATCCTGAGTCATCGAGTAGCCACTGCACTCAGAGCAGCTGGTAAGAACTCCATCTCACTCCCTAAGCCCCAGAGATACATCTGGGAGCCAGGGACATTCAGGGCACAGCAGCTACCCAAACCCCGCCCCTCCAGAATTCCACTTCCCTTCCGCCCCTGCCTGGTCCTTTGGGCTGGAGCAGACACAGAGTTGGTCTGCTCCTGTCCTGTGGAGAAACTGAATCCTGAGTCATCGAGGAGCCACTGCACTCAGAGCAGCTGAAACTGAATCCTGAGTCATCAATGACCCACTGCACTCAGAGCAGCCAAAGAGCCACTGCACTCAGAGCAGGATTTCCAGATCCAAGAGGTGGCCTGAGTCCCAGGAGTTCTTCCACCCAGGAGATTAGGAGCATAAGACCACAGAGACATCTGGACTCCGAAGAGCTCTGCAATAAGCAAGATAACTGGAAATACAGACTCCAGTCTTACACAGTAAGGGCAGGTACCACTAGAGTTAACCTGATGGCGAAAGGCAAGCACAAGAACATAAGCAAGAGAAACCAAAGTTTCTCGGCATTATCAGTACGCAGTTCTCCCAATATAGCAAGCCCTGAACACCCCATCACACCTGAAAAGCAGGATTCAGAATTAAAATCACTTCTCATGATGATGATAGAGGATTATAAGAAGGAATTAAGTAACTCCCTTAAAGAAATACAGGAGAGTACAAGTAAACAGATAGAAGCCCTTAAAGAGGAATCACAGAAATCCATTAAAGAAATGCAAGAAAACACAAAGAAGGAATTAAACAAAAACATTCAGGATCTGAAACTGGAAATAGAAACAATAAAGAAAGTTCAAAGGGAGACAACAATGGAGATAGAAAACCTAAGAAAGAGATCAGCAGACATAGATGCAAGCATCACCAACCGAATACAAGAGATAGAAGAGAGAATCTCAAATGCAGAAGATACGGTGGAAAATATTGACACAGTTGTCAAAGAAAATGCAAAATGCAAAAAACTCCTAACTCAAAACATCCAGGAAATCCAGAACACAATGAGAAGACCAAACCTAAGGATAATAGGTATAGATGAGAATGAAGATTCCCAACTTAAAGGGCCAATAAATATCTTCAACAAAATAATTGAGGAAAACTTCCCTAACCTAAAGAACAAGATGCTCATAAACATACAAGAAGCCTACCTAACACCAAATAGACTAGACCAGAAAAGAAATACCTCCCGTCACATAATAATCAAAACATCAGATGCACAAAACAAAGAAAAAATACTAAAAGCAGTAAGGGAAAAAGGTCAAGTAACATACAAAGGCAGACCTATAAGAATTACACCAGACTTCTCACCAGAGACTATAAAAGCCAGAAGAGCCTGGACTGACATCATACAGACCCTAAGAGAACACAATTGCCAGCCTAGATTACGATACCCAGAAAACTCTCAATCACTATAGATGGTGAAACCAAGATATTCCATGACAAAACCAAATTTGCACAATATCTTCCCACAAACCCAGCACTTCAAAGGATAATTGATGGAAAACGCCAACACAAGGAGGGAAACTACAACCTAGAAAAAGCTAGGAAGTAATATTCCAACAACCCCAAAAGAAGATAGCTATACAAATATAACTTTAACTCTAATAACAAACATAACAGGAAGCCACAATCATTTTTCCTTAATATCTCTTAACATCAGTGGTCTCAATTCCCCAATAAAAAGACGCAGACTATCAGACTGGATACACAAACAAGACCCAGAATTTTGCTGCATACAAGAAACGCACCTCAGTGACAAAGACAGACACTACCTCAGAATAAAAGGGTGGAAAACAGTTTTCCAAGGAATGGTCCCAAGAAACAACCTGGAGTAGCCATTCTAATATCAAATAAAATCGACTTTCATCCAAAATCAATCAAAAAAGATAAGGAAGGACACTTCATACACATCAAAGGAAAAATCTACCAAGGTGAACTCTCAATTCTGAACATCTATGCTCCAAATGCAAGGGCACCTACATACATAAAAGAAACTTTACTAAAGGTCAAAACACACATTACACCTCACACAATAATAGTAGGGGATTTCAACACCCCACACTCAGCAATGGACAGATCATGGAAACAGAAACTAAACCGAGACACTTTGACATTAACAGAAGTTATGAACCAAATGGACTTAACAAACATCTATAGAACATTTCATCCTAAAACAAAAGAATATACCTTTTTCTCAGCACCTCATGGTACCTTCTCCAAAATAGACCATATATTGTTGGTCACAAAACAACCCTCTACAGATACAAAAAGATTGAAATAATCCCTTGCATCTTATCAGATCACCACGGACTAAGACTGGTCTTTAATAATGACAAAACCAATGGAAAACCCACGTGCACATGGAAACTGAACAACTCTCTACTCAATGATGACTTGGTCAAGGAAGAAATAAAGAAAGAAATAAAAGACTTTTTAGAATTCAATGAAAATGAGGACACATCATACCAAAACTTATGGGTCTCCACGAGATCAGTGCTAAGAGGAAAACTCATAGCTCTAAGTGCCTACAAAAAGAAACTGGAAAGAGCACACACTAACAACTTGACTGCACAACTAAAAGCTCTAGAACAAAAAGAAGCAAATACACCCAGGAGGAGTAGAAGGCAGGAAATAATCAAACTCAGGGCTGAAATCAACCAAATAGAAACAGAAAGAACAATACAAAATATCAATAAAACCAGGAGCTGGTTCTCTGAGAAAATCAACAAGATAGATAAACCGTTAGCCAGATTAACCAGAGGGCACAGAGACAGTATCCAAATTAATGAAATCAGAACTGAAAAGGGAAACATAACAACAGAAACTGAAGAAATTCAAAAAATCATCAGATCCTACTACAAAGGCCTATACTCAACAAAACTGGAAAACCTGGATGAAATGGACAATTTCCTAGACAGATACCAGGTACCAAAGTTAAACCAGGAGCAGATAAACCATCTAAATAGTCCCATAACCCCTCTGTAAATAGCAGCAGTCATTAAAAGACTCCCCACTAAAAAAAGCCCAGGACCAGATGGTTTTAGTGCTGAATTCTATCAGACCTTCAAGGAAGACCTAATACCAATTCTCTTCAAACTATTCGACAAAATAGAGACAGAAGGAACACTACCCAATTCGCTCTATGAAGCTACAATTACACTCATACCCAAACCCCAAAAGGACCCAACAAAGAAAGAGAACTTCACACCAATCTCCCTTATGAACATCGATGCAAAAATACTCAATAAAATTCTAGCAAACCGAATCCAAGAACACATCAAAACAACCATCCATCACGATCAAGTAGGTTTTATCCCAGGAATCCAGGGATGGTTCAATATTCGGAAATACATCAATGTAATCCACTATATAAACAAACTTAAAGAAAAAAAACCACATGATCATCTCACTAGATTCTGAGAAAGCATTTGATAAAATTCAACATCCCTTCATGATAAAAGTCTTGGAAAGATCAGGAATTCAAGGCCCATACCTAAACATAGTAAAAGCTATTTACAGCAAACCAGTAGCCAACATCAAGCTAAATGGAGAGAAACTTGAAGCAATCCCACTAAGATCAGGGACTAGACAAGGCTGCTCACTCTCCCCCTACCTATTCAATATAGTACTGGAAGTCCTAGCCAGAGCAATTAGACAACAAAAAGAAGTCAAAGGGATACAAATAGGAAAGGAAGAAGTCAAAATATCGCTATTTGCAGATGATATGATAGTATACTTAAGTGACCCCCAAACTTCCACCAGAGAACTCCTAAACCTGATAAACAACTTCAGCAAAGTGGCTGGTTATAAAATCAAATCAAACAAGTCAGTAGCCTTCCTCTACATGAAAGATAAACAGACTGAAAAAGAAATTAGGGAAATGACACCTTTCACAATAGTTTCAAATAATATAAAATACCTTGGTGTGAATCTAACCAAGCAAGTGAAAGACCTGTATGACAAGAACTTCAAGTCTCTGAAGAAGGAAATTGAAGATCTCAGAAGATGGAAAGATCTCCCATGCTCATGGATTGGCAGGATTAATATAATAAAGATGGCCATCTTGCCAAAAGCAATCTACAGATTCAATGCAATCCCCATTAAAATCCCAACTCAATTCTTCACAGAGCTAGAAAAGGAAATTCTCAAATTCATATGGAATAACAAAAAACCCAGGATAGCGAAAACTATTCTCAACAATAAAAGAACTTCGGGAGGAATCACCATCCCTGACCTCAAGCTGTACTACAGAGCAATAGTGATAAAAACTACCTCGTATTGGTACAGAGACAGGTAGGAAGATGAATGGAATAGAATTAAAGACCCAGAAATGAACCCACACTCCTATGGTCACTTGATCTTTGACAAAAAAGCTAAAACTGTCCAGTGGAAAAGGACAGCATTTTCAACAAATGGTGCTGGTTCAACTGGAGGACAACATGTAGAAGAATGAAAATTGATCCATTCTCATCCCCTTGTACAAAGCTCAAGTCTAAGTGGATAATGGACCTCCACATAAAACCAGATACACTGAAACTAATAGAAGAGAAGGTGGGGAAGAGCCTCGAATATTTGGACACAGGGGAAAAGTTCCTGAACAGAACTCCAATGGCATATGCTCTAAGATCAAGAATTGACAAATGGGACTGCATCAATTTGCAAAGTTTCTGTAAGGCAAAGGACACTGTCAAAAGGACAAAACGACAATCAACAAATTGGGAAAAGATCTTTACCAATCCTTCATCTGATAGAGGGCTAATATCCAATATATACAAAGAACTCAAGAAATTAGACTCCAGAAAACCAAATTACCCTATTAAAAAATGGGGTATAGAGCTTAACAAAGGATTTTCAAAGGAAGAAACTTGAATGGCCGAGAAGCACCTAAGGAAATGTTCAGCATCCTTAGTCGTCAGGGAAATACAAATCAAAACAACCCTGAGATTCCATCTCACACCAGTCAGAATGGCTAAGATTAAAAACTCAGGTGATAGTAGATGCTGGCAAGGGTGTGGAGAAAGAGGAACACTCCTCCATTGTTGGTGGGACTGCAAGATGGTGCAACCTCTTTGGAAATCAGTGTTGCGGTTCCTCAGAAAATTGGACATAGCATTACCTGAGGATCCAGCTATACCACTCCTAGGCATGTACCCAGAAGATGCTCGAAGATATAACAAGGACATATGCTCAACTATGTTCATAGAAGCCTTGTTTATAATAGCCAGGAGCTGGAAAGAACCCAGATGTCCTTCAACTGAGGAATGGATTCAAAAAATGTGGTGTATTTATACAATGGAGTATTACTCAGCTATTAAAAACAATGAATTCGAGAGGTTCCTAGGTAAATGGATGGAACTAGAAATTATCATCCTGAGTGAGGTAAGCCAATCACAAAAGAACACACATGGTATTCATTCACTGATTATTGGATATTAGCCCAGAACCTTGAAATGCCCAAGATGCAACTCACAGGCCACATGAAGCCCATAAAGAAGGAAGACCAAGTGGGGGTGATTCGGTCCTTCTTAGAAGGAGCAACAAAATACTCAAGGGAGCAAATATGGAGACAAAGTGAGGGACAGAAACTGAATGAGGGGCCGTTTCAAGACCACTCCACCTGAGTATCCATCCCATATGCAATCACCAATGGTAGAGGCTGATGTGGAAGTCAGGAAGTGCATGCTGATAAGAGCCTGATATGGATATCTCCTCAGAGGTCTTCAAGAGTCTGACATACTCAGAGGCAGATGCTCACAACTAGCCATTGAACTGATCATGGGGTTCTCAATAGAGGAGTTAGAGTGAAGACTGAAGGAGAGCTGAAAGGATTTGCGGCACCATGAGGAGAGCAACAATACCAACCAACCACAGCTCCCAGGGTCTAAACCACCAGCCTGGGGGCACTTAGGGAGGGATCCAGCGCTTGAGTTGAATATGTAAGAGTGGAGGGCCCTGTGGGGCATAGGTAGAAGAAGAGAACCTTGACCACATGAAGGCTGGATGCCCCAGGGGGTGGGAATTTTGAGGTTAGGGAGGTGGGAGCAGGGGGGGGGTAGATAGAGGTTACATCCCCAGAGAATAAGGAGGAGGGGTGAGGGGATTGGGGGTTCCTGGGTGGGTGGGGGATGGGGTAAGGGGACAACATAGGAAATGTAAACAAAACATCCAATAAAAAAAAAAAGAGAAACAAACACATTTCTAAGGGAATATAATATGATATGACATAACATAACATAACATAATATAATGCTAAAACAAAAGCTAACACATTGGAAAAAAAGAAAATTTAATATCATTTGTTATACATATGAAATGATTTAAATAAAAAATTATGTAAAGATAAAAATGATGTAATTATTGGCAAGTATCTCAGTAAACCTGATTGAGAAAGAACAACATTTAGAAATGCAAAAAATGATGAATAACTGACATATTGATATTAAGGTCTTAAATATGCATGATGTAAGAAAAGGTAAAAGGGAACAATTGGAAAGTCACAACCTGGGAGCACTTCTCCTTCTGGTTGAATCATTACTGCTCAGTAAATTATATTCAAATAAGGCTGAGTGCTCACAATATAACCAAATCATAAACTTTTAATAATGTATTTATTAGCGTTATACATACTTATCAAAATAGTTTTTATTTGAATATTTCCTAGTAATTACTTTATTATTTCCAACATAATGAAATAAGTTTAAATTAGTTTTAATATTTTCATTAATTGTACTGCCATAAAGCAAACCTATTAGAAAAATATATGTTTTAGTTTGTATAAATAATGTGAGTGCAACCAAAAGTGTATGCTCATATCAAGGATAATTTATGTAAGTAAAATAATATCTTCAACTACTTATTTTTTGTGTTGATTGATTTGAGTTGTTCTGCTTTTCTTTGTTTTGCTGTGTTTGATAGATATGACACACTTACTTTATTCATCCTAGAGGAAGACGAACAGTTTGACACTCAAACACTCTGGTCAGCAAGGAGATACACAGTTACATGCAAACCCACATCCAACTTCAGTGTTACATAGAACCACACAGAATCATTAATTATATAATTTGGCATTACATCATACATATGATATCCAGAATTTAGCCACTGAGCTCATTTGATATCCATGTCAGTTCTATGTTTTCTAAATTTTTTTATTAGATTTACTAACTTTTATTCCATTCATGAACTAGAATTATATCACTTTCTTTCCAATATCTGACTGTATTCTGTCACTGTGACTTGACTGAAAATGAATTTAAAAAGTAATAAGCATTGGTTTAGCAGAAGAAATTTCAAGGCAGGATAATACTGAAGCTATGTCATGGTGACTGCTAACAGCTCACATTCAAATTTACAGTGAAAGAAAATTATTTTTTATTGGATATTTTATTTATATACATTTTAAATATCATCCCCTTTCCTGGTTTCTCCACTGGAAAACCCCTATCCCTTCCCCCTACTTCTATGAGGGTGTTCCCTACCCACCCATCAATTCCTACCTCAGCACACTGGCATTCCCCTACACTGGGGCATCGAGCCTTCACAGGAACAAGAGCCTCTCCTCCCAAAATTGAACTGTTAAAGACTGTGGGAGTATGCTGAAGTTGTAAAGCCAGGACTCACACAATCTTCATTCTCATGTTGTAGAGTAGAGATATAATATGATGATCCCACTTTCTGCTCCTTCTTTTTCTGTCATCCCAGTCTGCTTTCTTTCTTAACATAATGCACTCTATCCTTTTAGAACTGAAAGCCAAACAAAACTTTTCTCCCTTAAATTACTTCTATTCAGGTTTTATTACAGAAAGATAAATTAAGTTATAATTTTATCTCCTTCACATACCTTCAATGACAGAATTTTCCACTCTGGTAGATATTTGAAGGTTTCAAAAGCTTTTTACATTTTATCCATTTAATTTCCTTGGTAACAAATAGTAATGTGGATGTACCAGAAGACAGGGTTTCTCTGTGTAGCCCTTGATGTCCTGGAGTTTTCTCTACAGATCAGGTTGCTGTGGAACTCACATCGATCCACCTGCCTCTGCCTTCAAAGTGCTGGTATTAAATGAATACAACACTATCACCTTGTATGATATTTTCAACTACTTTTATTGTGCCAATTTCATCTAGTGAATAGTGGAAAAATATTTTTTATGTTAGTATATTGTCATAAAAATTGGTTTTAGTTTTAGTCAATGATTACTTAAAATTTGTTGTCTAGATCACAGGATTCATGTATTATATATTTAGAGAAAAGACATTGAAATAATAAAATTTTTATTGTTCATTTGGAAATTTTACCAACATTTAAGCAGAATGAACTACAAAAAATAAGTATAAACACTGTGACATTTTGCAAAATCAAATGTGAAATTAAAGGGGCACTGCTGCACATAATCAGCTACTTTTATAGCATAAAAATTTTGCATGCAAAAATCTTGAAATACTTCAGTGTGATGTACTTAACACTTGTGTTATGATAGTAATGTGATTTCTATTCAGGAAAAAAATCCAAACCAATATTTAGACCATTTAGAAGATATATAAAATATCAATGGAAGATATTTTGACTTGAGTATCAACTAAACATAACTTGCTATGCTGCCTATTTTCGTA
This sequence comes from Grammomys surdaster, assembly GCF_004785775.1. Classification (NCBI taxonomy): domain Eukaryota; kingdom Metazoa; phylum Chordata; class Mammalia; order Rodentia; family Muridae; genus Grammomys; species Grammomys surdaster. The sequence continues at coordinate 5,240,236 of NW_021620966.1, read as the reverse complement.
GTTAGTATAACCTATTTGCATTAAATATGTTTGTATATAGAATATATATATATATATATATATATATATATATATATATATATATAATGGTTGGAAATTTTCTTGAAATTTTCTAGCATTCTACATGTTACTCTGAAACTTATGTTCAATGTGTAATTGAAACTTCTGATCTATTGATGTTTGGATGCAAAGTTGTATTGGATAAACCCAATATACCATATTATACATACAAACATACATACATGCATATAAATATATATAATATTCTGATAAATGTATAGCATTCAATGCAAATCTGGGGAGTCTTGTGTGCTACAGTTTGCACTGAGGTTACTGGCCTTCAGACTTCTTTGAATTCTCTGTCTTCTCCCATCTCCTAGCAGGAGTTCAAAAGTTTACAGCTATATGTTACTATGTCCTGCTTTCTGTGTCTTCTGAAGAGTATAGCTTAGGTCCACAACTTATTCAGTTAGCACTCTACCTAATAAGCCTTCTTTCAATTTTTTAAATCTCATATGATGTTTGATCTTTAAGTGATTATTTGTATAACTGATACGTTAAAAGTATATTAATTCAGGAAGTTATGAGCTACTGCATATTGTGTTGATACATAAACCGTATTATATATTGTCAAAGTAAAACTGTATCTGCTTAAATATTTCTTTTACTAAAAACATTCAAACATTGTCTTTTGGTTCTCTTATTTACACAACACATCACCATTATAAATAAAGACCTAGATATAAATTTTGCCATAATTTACCAAATTATGTTGCCTCTATTTAACTGTGACTCATTATACATTAGTATGTGTATCTTGTTCAGTCTTTCCCTTTCCTGCTCCAGATTCTCACAATTAAATTTTTGTGTATTCTGTAGATAATAGGGATAAAATAATTTTATACTATTATGTGTTGCCTTTTAAAAAATCTGATATAAAGGTCTGTGGGCAAATGCGGGATTCAAATGACTGAATCTCAAAATATGTTATGACTGAACAGAGTGTAACACAGTATTCATTAGCATACATAAGACACATTTTCTTTATTAATGATTTTAAAGATTTTTTATCCTTTTCTCTCTCACATGCATGAGATGTGTGTGTGTGTGTCTGATCTACTAATGTCTGTGAAGATTCATGTGGAGTCAAGAGGTTGGGACCAGTTTCTCAGGATCTGAAGTTTCAGACTTTTGTGAGATGCCTTAATTGGACTCTAGAAAATGAATCTCAGTGAAGTGGAAATTTCTGTTTTCTTTAGAGTCTCAGTTGTGTCATGTGATATTCTGGAAACTGTCTTATGAGAGGAGATTTCCTGAAAATAGAGATGTTTTCCTGGAAGATGCATGGAGAAGGGGCATGTGGTATTATGCTGGACTAGATGCTGGAGAGGGCACATGATGTTTTGGGAGGAAATGGATGATGCTCTGATAGTGGTTTACCTTGCCACATTTTGCTGGTCTTCATTTGACTTTGGTGAAACTGACTATGCTCTACCATTGCTTAGCTTTGGTCTTTTCACTGATCATTGGTTGTCGTGACTTCATAAAGCGAAATCCACCAAAGAATTTCTTGTAGTAATCTACCAGCTTCTTACTGCTTCTGCAGATTCAGGCCAATTAGCAGAGACTCCAAATTTTTTCTTTTTTAAAAAAAAATATTTTATTTACATTCCAAGTATTGTCACCCTTTCTGGTCTACCCTCCACGAGTTCTTCAGGCCATCTCCCTGCCCTCTTTGCTTCTTAGAGGGTGCTTCAACTTCCACCTTACTCCACTAACATCCTTCATCCCCCAGGCACCAAGTTTCTACAGAATTAAGGGCATCCTTTCCCTCTGAGACAAGTCCTCTGCTAAATATATAGCAGACCCATAGACCAGCCCATGTATGCTCTTTGGTTGGCAGCTTAGCCTGTGACAGCTCTGTTAGTAATGGTTAGTTGATAATGTTCTTCTATGAGGTTGTTATCCCCTTTATCTCCTTCTGTTCTTCCCCTAACTCTTCCCTAGGAGATCTTTGACCTCAGTCCAATGATTGGCTATATCTGCATCTGTCTCTGTCAGCTGCTAGTAGAGTCCATCAGAAGACTGCTCTGCTAGACTCCTGTCTGCAAACATATGGAATCTGTAATATATATGGCCAGGGTCCCTGGATGGCCTTTCTTTCAGTCATTTCTCCATTTTTGCCTCTGTATTTCTTTTAGCCAGGGAAAATTCTGGGTTAAGAATTTTGAAGATGCTTAGGCTGCCTCATGTCTCAAATGTGGGCCATGTCTACATACTAGAGGTGGTCTCTTTAGGTTTGATCTACCCACTGCTGGACATTTTGGTTAAGGACATCTAAGTTGGGTCCTGGAAGCCTCTCACATTCTTTTTGTCTAGGACTTTTGAGAGGCTCCCCATACCCCCATCCCCTACTGCTACATATGTCTATTAATACTCCTAGTCCTCTGGGCTTCTCTCTTTTCTACCTTCATATCCAACCCTGCAAGCCTCCTTTTTCCCCTCCCTTCCCTCTCCCACACAGGTCCTTCACTCCCTCTGCTTCTGGTTATTATTTTATTCACTCTTCTATGGGGGATTGAAATATCCATACTTGGACCATCATTTTTATTAAGCACCGTATGGTCTGTGAGTTGTACCATGGGTATTCTGAATATTTTAACTAATATTCACTTATCAGTGAGTACACAACATGTATGTCCTTTTTGGGTCTTGGTTTCCTTACTCAGGGTGATATTTATGAGTTCCATCCATTTGTCTGCAAAATTCATGATATACTCATTTTTAATGGAAAGAACAATTCTTAACTGCATATGGAATAACAAAAAGCACAGGATAGTGAAAACAATTGTCAACAATAAAAGAACTAGGGGACTCACTATCCCTCACCTCAAGCTGTATTACAGAGCAACAGTGATTAAAAAAAAAACATAAACACACATGGTATTGGTACAAAGACAGGTTGATCAATGGAATAGAGTTGAAGACCCAGAAATAAACCCATATACCTTTGAACACTTGATCTTTGACAAAGAAGCCAAGATTGTACAGTAGAGTGTCCAGACCAGCTGGATAATCAAGTGGGACCCTTAGACCCTATGGAGAGGACTGAGATGCTTGAGAAAATAAAGAGGCAAAGCAAGTCAAGAAGTCGGATCAAGCTGGCAAAGATTTTATTGTTCACACAAGATATATACTCTAAAAACAGAATATGAGGAGGGGCAGGAAGGGAAAGGGGGCTTTCCAGGTGGAGGAAAATAGCTGCAGCTGTGGGGTCTAACTAGGTTATACCTGTTGTTCTCACAAAGCCTTGCCGTTACCAGGGGTTCTAAATAGAAAGAAGAATAGTAGATAGGAGAGCCAAGAGTGAGTGTTTGCCAGAAGTAAGGCCTTGCCATGGCTTCCCACAGTAGAGCAGAAAAGAACATTCAACAAATGGTGCTGGTCTAACTGGGGATCTGCATTTAGAAGAACCTAATAGATCCATGTTTATTACCTTGTACAAAGCTCAAGTCCAAGTGGAGATGTTCATATAAAACCAGATTCACTGAACCTAGTAGAAAAGAAAGTAGGAAATAACCTAGAACACTTTGCAACAGGTGACAATTTCCTGAACAGATAAATGGCTCAGATTATAAGATCAAACATTGACAAATGAGACCTTATGAAACTGAAAAGCTTCTTTATGGCAAAAGATACATATGAATAAGATAAATCAGCAACTTAGAGATTGGGAAAAGACTTTCACTAACCCTAAATCCTATATATGGCTAATATCAAAAATATATAAAGAACTCAAGAAGCTAGACTCCAGAAAACCAAATGACTTAATTAAAAATAAATACGCTACAGGCAGAGCTAAACAGAGGATTCTCAACTGTGGAATATGGAATGGTTGAGGAGCATGTAAAGAAATGTTTAACATCCTTAGTCATCAGGATATTCAAAATGACTAAGGATGTCATTCAAATCAAAATAACTAAGATTCCACTTTATATCAAACAGAATGGCTAAGACCAAAAACTCAAGAGACAGCACATGCTGGAAAGATTGTGGAGAAAGTGGAACATTGCTTCATTGCTGTAAGGATTGCAAACAGAAAATTGGAAACAGTTCTACCTGAAGACACAGATATACCACTCCTGGGCATATAGCCAAAAGATGCTCCAACATATAACAAGGACACAAGCTCCACTATATTCATAGCAGCCTTATATGTAATAGCAGGAAACTGGAAACAACTTAGATGTCCCATAAATGACAAATGTGTATAGAAAATGTGATTCATTTACAAAATAGAATAGTATTCAGGCACTAAAAACAAGGACATCATTAATTTTTCAGCCTGTCAGTTTCTTCAGGAACAAACTGCTTTTGCTGTTTGTTGAATGGTTTTGTTAGTGGATCAACCTCCCGCTGCTGCTTCTGGTGAATGGAACTGATGTTGTCCTGACAATGAATATTGGCATCACCCCTAGGAACTATTTCTAAACAATTCCACATTCCCCTTTGCCCTGTCATTCTTTCCTGCCCACCACCTCTGGTGTGTTGGTCTAGAAGGAAAGTTAAAGCATTTAAGAACCGTTATTAAGCTAGGTTTTGAAAAATCAAAGCCTACACCCCAACATCTGCAAATGTACTTAATTTTGAAAACTTTGTTAATAAATTGAGATTATCTTGATGATTTCTGTCTGATAAAAATTCTATGTCATGATGATTTCTACTTTTACAATAGTTATCACTAACACCTGGTTAATGGCAGCATGTAAATGCTCTTCTAGAAGGATCTTTGTAAGATTGACTCAGTTTTCTCAGTATTTGGTAAATCAAAATCATTTCATGGTGAGTCCATATGCCATATATCACATATTTAGCAATCACTGTCAGAGCATTGATATTCAATAGCAATTCTAATTGCTTCTATTCTAAAAACTCTGAAGATTTGAAAGCTTATTTTTAACATATAATTTAGTCTGAGGAAAACGTGAATAAATATATAGCTAGATCCTTTTAGTGTGTCTTAAAGTCGGGATTAAATGTCCTAGAAAGTGCAATCAGCATAGAAAGTGTAATACATTTGTCATTTAGAAGCCCTAAAAGTCCAAATGACCACCAGGTGAAAACACAGGGGCAGGAATCCTACCCAACAAGTATGCTTTGCTTTTACAGATGGAAGGACAATGTACCTTATAAACAATATCCATAAAGAATAGTAATATGTGAAATTAATATTTTAGTAATATTACTGTGAATTTAAGTGAAGAGTTAATGTAATTTAATCCATTTTTTCACATTAGACCAAGACCCTCAATTGATTTTAACTTTTAAACCTGTACAAAGAATATGTTGTTCCCAATTGTCTGCTATGATTAGGTTTTATAAAGTAAATGTAGTACGGTATAGTAGAAAATATTCTATATTCATGTGCATGATATCTATCTTCTTTTACTCTACTATAAATAAAGCTAATGAAAGGCATCTTTGTTTACATCTCTGTGAAATGAAAAATATCTTAATTAAAATATTTGCAAATCAGAAAATTTGGAAATGATAGTATTTTTATTATTCAAAGAATAGCTTTCCTTTTTTCTGGGTTTTAAATTTTTTATTTGATATTCTATTTATTTATATTTCATATGTTATCCCCTTTCCCCATTTCCTCTCCCTAGAAACCCCTCCTCCCTTTTGTTTTTATACCATTTTAATTAAATTCAAGTATTAAGGTCAGTTCTAGGTTGAGGAACTAGCAATACAATAGATGCAAATAGCCAAGGAACAAGTAAGAAATGAACATAAATAGTCAAAGAATAAGCAAGGCAATAAACAAAATTCCATGAAGACTCTCTTGTTGCAATGCAGTTCTCTATGATGTTATGTTAGCAAGAGATAAAGTTGGAACAGGATCTGGGTTTAGATTGTACACTTTCTAACTGTTATAGTGTGTTGAAATCTGGCGTGTCAGTTACAGAGGTCTATCAACCAGCTTTTCTTTTATTGCCCTGAGTATCACAGAAACTTGGTCTTCTGAAAAAAAAAACTTACAAGAACTGGAAGAAGTGAGTTAGGCTTTAAGAAGAAGCAAGAGGTTAGTGGGCTTGATTATCACTGGCATAACAGCTTTAATTACATTGCTAGCACCACTGCTTCTGCAATTGCTTTCACACAAGAAGTTAAGACAGCTACTTTTGTTAATCATTTACCAAAAAATGTTACTAATATGTTGAATATACTAGAGGATTTAGATCTTTATTTGGAACAACAGATTGATGTTCTTTATCCTATTCAAATCATTGGAAGGAGGTTCAGAGTTTAACAGTATGTAGCCATCTCAAATGTCATGCCACATACCACTGGATTTGTATTAGTTCTAAAATTTACAAGTATAGTCATTATTATTAAGAAAAAGTTTAAAGACACTTGCAGGGTATTTGGCAAAATTCTAAAACCTCTCTGGATGTTTTAACTTTGCATGATGAGATTATGAATTTAAAGAATGCTGCTCTGCTGAACGTTGGTGCAGCAGATACTGCTGATAAAATTACCCATGACCCGAGGTCAGTATTTTTATTTTGCACAGGCTTCCACAATGGCATATATAGCTTGATCATGCTAGCCCTTTTTGTCCTGGGAATACTTTTACTCTTGTCTATTGTGTTAAAGCTTATCTTTAACAACATCAACATGTTGGCAGCGGAAGTATATGGCTTGAAACTGAAAAAGAATAGCTTTCAAAACATTTGCATTTCTATTTTTGGTGGGCCATCTATTTTTAACAAATACCTTATATCCTAAATATGAGATATTGTAAGATAGAACTATGTATTTTCAGAATTAGTGGGGACTTGTAAGGCTATTTATTATTCCCCAGTTTGTCATCTAAGTGTAAGGCATCCTGAACTTTTTACTGGGCAGCTGAAATTTATAAGAACCACACTTTGCTTATGAGTATTTTCTTTACAGTGGTTTAACTCAGTGATCCTTAAAGAGTTTTCACTTAGACTTTGAATTCCAAATTTGAGAGAAGTCCAGAAAAACATGTATGTGTGCACCCTTAAAACTGTCAATTGGATATTTATGTGAGGTGTCAGGAGTTTTAATGCCCTCATCTGATTTTCTGAAAAAAATATTTCAGAATATGTAGTATTCAGCTATTATACTATGAAAGATGAAACAGAAGACATGTGACAAAATTTAGAGAAAACAATGTTCTCATAACACAATGTGTATCTCAGTGTGACAATCTATTAATATACTCACTTTCATGTTGAAAGTAGTGTACAACAGTTTTTCTGAAATTCATGTAGACAACCATTTAAAATCCTATTGGAAACAAGACTTACAGATATCAGATATTTTTTCTATAGTCCTGAGTATTGCCATTCTGATTTGGAAATGTATTTCCTGTGACCTTAGAGTCACTGGAGTCATCCAGGAACATTAATATTGATTCTATTTCAATTTCTGAAGTTTATCATAGACACAATTCAAGGCTTACAATAATTACATTGAAATCATACCTAAAAACAATCACTACAAAAAAGTAAACTTAAAATACATAAATGTCAAGAAATATTTGCCAACTTCAGTGCTATTTTTGTATCATATATCAAAGTGACATTAAATACATTAATTAGTTGAGATTTTGTTAATTTTATGTCTTATAGTTCAATAATGGACTATATTAGATTATGAGTTACTATACATAACCAATGGATGCTGCTTCTTTCTGTCATGAGCAGTAAAAGATACACATTTCCTCAACTCATAAATAATTCACTTCATTGAGAAGACTGATAATTTCATGGACAGTGCAAAAGTGATAAACAGGTTCCTCATATTTTCTACAACATTTACTTACATACAATTTTATTCAATAAATTATTTTTTATCTTTTTTCATAGATTTAATTTTAACATGTTTCACCTATCTAATTTTATATTGAATAGTATAAACATTAATCTGAGATTAATGATTCTAATTGAATTGTGACATATGACATAAGGTTACATAATACTTTTTAGTCAGAACTCTCCCTAAAATTTAAAAATCAGAAACAAATATATTAGAATTTATAACTTTTCAAAAAGGTTACAATTTCTATATTCATTGTCAATTACTACTCTACCAAATTATGTCTTCTTTGAGTCTCTAATGGATGACTGGAAAATTATTTTAGAATGCGTTCAGGGCCTTATATCAGCTGGTGTATGCTGCCTGGTTGGTGGCTCACTGTCTAAGAGATCTCGGGGGCCAGGTTAGTTGAGGCTGCTGGTCTTCCTATGGGGTCGCCCTGTTCCTCAGATTCTTCAAGATTTTCCCTAACTCAACCATAGGAGTAAGCAGCTTCTTTCCATTGGTCGGGTGCAAATATCTGCATCTGACTCTTTCAGCTGCTTGTTGCGTCTTTTGGAGGGCAGTCATGATAAGTCCCTTTTAGTGAGCACTCCATAGCCTCAGTAATATTGTCAGGGCTTGGGGTCTTCCCATGAGCTGGATCCCACTTTGGGGCTGTCCCAGGACCTCCTTTTCCTCAGGATCTTCTCCATTTTTGTCCCTGCAGTTCTTTCAAACAGGAACAATTATGAGTCTGAGTTTTTGACTGTAGGATGGCAACTCCACCTTTCACTTGATTCTCTGTCTTTCTGCTGGAGGTGGGCTCTCCACTTTCTCTCTCCCCACTGTATGGCATTTCATCTAATGTCCCTCCTATTGAGTCCTTAGAGTCTCTCACCTCCCAGGTCTCTGGTCCATTCTTGAGGGTCCCTCCACCTCTCAAGGTTGCCTGTTTCCATTCTTTCTGCTAGCCATCAAGTCTTCAGTCCCTTTTCCCAACCCAATACCAGATCATGTTCCCCTCTTCTCCTCCCTGTCCCATTTCCTACCCATGTCCTTCCCACCTTGCTCCCTTCTGTGATTGCTTTCTTCTCCATCCCAAGTGGGATTGAGGTGTCCTCACTTGAGTCCTTTGTTTTGTTAACCTTTTTGAGCTCTGTGTAATGTATCTTGGATGTTCTATACAATTTTTTTGGATAATATCCACTTAATGAGCACATACCATGCATGTCCTTTGGGGTCTGAAATACCTCACTCAGGATGATATTTTCTAGTTTCATCCATTTGCCTGCAAAACTCAGATGTCCTCATTCTTAATAGCTGAATAATATTCTGTTGTATACATGAGCCACATTTTCTGTATTCATTCTTCTGTTGTGGGACATCTGGGTTGTTTCAAGCTTCTGATTGTCACAAACAAGGACACTATGAACATAGTGAAACATATGCCCCTGTTGGCCAGGATGTGGAGAGAGAGGAACACTCTTCCATTGCTGGTGGGATTATAAACTGGTACAATCATTCTCAATATCAATCTGGAGGTACCTCAGAAAATTGGAAATAGATCTACCTGAAGAACCAGCTATAACACTCTTGGAAATATACCCAAAAGATACCCCTCCAGAATTCTAAATATATGGCAACATCACATTTCCCAGTTTATGCTCGTCATAATTTATCTCATCTATGAAAATGTAGCATTAATTTAGACAGTTTATTTGTCAAATTAAATATGTATAAGTAGCATGTTACTTGATGTCACAAAAAGACATGCTATCTGAAAATGCATGGTATTCTATGCCAATGCTTCTAAGGAAGTAAGTATCCTTACCAATTAACTTTATGTATGTCTCATACATCTTTAACTTCCATTTAATCAGAATAATATTTATACTTTCTCTTATGTAGTTATATTTAGATCAAAGTGATTTAAAGTACACAAAGTTTGCATGCTTCATATTAGCCCTCCATTGATTTTTTATTATAATGATGACTGTAATAGTTTTCAAAATTCCTTTAATGTTTTATTATAGTACTTTACTTCCAAATGCATCTTATTTACAAACTTTTATATAGTTCTGATTGAAGTATTAGATTTGTAGGATTATAAATAAGAAAATTAAGATCAAATTTTTCACATGTAATTGATCTGCAAGCAAAAGGGACTCATGGAAAACCCTAAGTAGTTCAGTCTATTTCCAATGCTACTACATGCTCTCCACAAACTGATGGTAAGGTCTCCAATAGCTGGAGACAACACTTACATAACTCTGAGTATTTAATGAACATGGATGAGTGCTGTAAAATATGCACCAGCTGGACTCCAGTACATCGAAGCAGAACAGTATTTGGTTTTCCCCTATGCCACTGGCTTTTCTAGTCTCAGATACTTGGGCACCTGAGCAATGACAGAAATAGATTCCATCTCATGGACTGGGCTTTGCATTGAATCATATATTGTTTTATGACTCCCAAATGCTGTACTACACTATTACAACAGCACATCTTGCAGGCACAGATTACTGCTGTAGAAAAGGGTTTATAACTGGGTTGCTATTTACGTTTTCCTTTGGTAGCATGCAATATACCTCACAGTACCATGAATACAAACTCTCCTTTTGCTAAAGGAACACAACGATAAAATTATTCCTAGTGACATTGTACTGTGGTCATCTGTGCCCAGTTTATCTATTATAAGAGAAACTTCCAAGTGCAGAAACAAATACAGTAACCATTCAACATGTCAGTTGTGAGAAATCTTGGAACATTCAGTCCTAAATGGGATGTCTTCATCTAGTTCATTCCCTCAGGGCTCAAGGAAAACTGAAGATAAGGAGGGAAAAATATTGTAAGAGTCAGAGAGGATAGGGAACAATGAGAAAATAAAACCCTCTAAACAGAGGATCACCTACAAACATATAATCTCACAGAGACTGTAGGATCATGCAAAGGGCTTGCATGGGTTTCTTTTTTCAACATATTTATTTGATTGTTTTAGAATTTCCTATCATGTACCCCAATAACAATCATTTCCCAGTCCTTACAAGTTCAAGCTTCACAATTATAACTCAGCCAAAGAAGGAGGTTGAGGAGGAAGAGAAAGGAGAGCAAGAGGAAGAGGAGGAGAAGGAGGAGGAGGAGGAAGAGGAGGAGGAGGAGGAGGAGGAGGAGGAGGAAGAGGAGGAGGAGGAGGAGACACAGCTCTAATTTTTCTTACCCACACACTCCTTGGAGCATGGTCAAACTCCCAGTGGTAAGCCCTGTGAAGAAAACTGAGTCTTTGTCCATCTGTTCCTCTGCCAGAATCCATCAGTTTTTGAGAGCTACATTTTAACATTCACATCACAATTTTTAATAGTTCTCTTTGATAGACTGTTAGGATGTTACTGTCTAGGATGTTACTTTTGAAGGCTGGTGTGTGGATGGGAGGGGAGAGCTTCTCACAGAAGCCTTCTATGTCCCTATTTCTCACCTGAGTCTGCAGTCATTGATACTACTGCCAAAGTAGCTTCCTTGTTTTTTTAGAGTCAGTGGGAGCATGGATCACGACTACCACATGTCTCATAATGTTGTGTTGTGCAATTACCTTAACCTTATATATCCTTTCTGTCTATATAATGATTTCTGATTTTGAATTTTATGGAATTCTGTGTGTACAAATATGTGTATCTATGCATCTTTGGGCTTCTCATACTTTTTCTTTTTCACTGGCTATTTTGCTTTTGTTTATTTGGCTTTTCCTCATATTTTAATTTCTTTTTTTCTTTTATGTTGTTATTCGTTTTATAACTTACATAACTTTTTTTCCTAAGGGAAACAGAAATGAGATGGGTCAGATAGTAAGAGAAGTGGAGAGGATCTCAGAGGATTGGGGAGAAACAAGCAATTATCAGACTATGTTGGATGAAAATTTTCTTTAAAAGAAAAATGCATTTAAAAGCAACATGTAGAAAATAATTTTTATTTAATTAAAGAAGTGTTCTTCAATGTTTTTTGGTTTCTATGCTAGAATATGAAAATTTAAGATCAAAAGATTGACTTGACATGCAGGTACACACATTTAATTCCTGCACTAAGTTGCTCTGTAAGTTCAAGGCCAGTATGCTTCATATGTGAAATTCCAAGACAATCCATATCTTCATAGTGAAATCTTATTTCCAAAAAATATAGAAAGGTTAGATAGTGACTTTAGGAATTATCAAATTATACAAATTTAAAACTAAAATTTAATTTATTTGGGGAATTATTTTTGTTTGTTTTTTATTGTTTATTTACTTTGGGGAGAAAAATTGAAAAGGGGACTCATAAACAGAAAAATTTTAATGAGCAGTTCAGGGAGTAGAGAAACAGGAGTAATTCAGGAAACCACCAAGTTCCTATTACATGGTCTCTGTAGGATACATGCTGTTTGGGAGGTGCTGGTGCTCTTTGGGAGGTAGTGGGTTGACTGTTGACTCTATTTCAATTTCCTGTCATTTCGTAATTTTTTTATTCTTTGTATAGCTAAATTTACCTTAATTATATGTGCATGTGCTAAGGTGCTGTTGAATGTGCCTGTGTATACAGACTTGCACACAGCCCTTTGTCTCCACTGGTCACGTTTATAAATTCAACCAAATATGGACAAAATGTAATCAGAGGAGAAAATTGTGCTTATATTGCTCATATCATTTTTCTTACATTATTCTCAGAACAATATAGCATAACAAGCAGTAACATAGGATTTACAATATATTAGATAATACAAGCAATCTAGAGATGATTTAAAGTATAAATAAAAGATGTGTATAGGCTACAAGGAAATATGCTATTTAATATAAGGGCCATGAACAAATGTGGATTCAGGCATTAAAGTAATTTCTGAAACCCATTGTTTATTGACTCCAATAAATTACTATATTTGTTAATTTAATTTATAAGAAGAAAATATGGAAGGCTACATTTTATATAAAACTCTCAACTATCTTCTGGTGCTGAAGTAAGTAGAGCTTTTTCTTAATGATCCTTTGTTTTCTTTTTCAAATGTTCTTGTAATGAGTAAATATTAATGGCAAATATGACTTATTTTGACATAGTAACCCATACAAATATGCACAAATGTTGTTTCAGGGCCAATTACATCAACATTTTAACTAATAAAATTAATCTGCTATGAGCTCAGGATTCCATAAAAAAAAATACACTGTTAAGTTTTACCTCCAGAACTTTCTGTTTTAGCTGGCCGTGCTCTACTTGTTTCTTTTATTTTTTTCCAACAAGCCACATCTCCCTCACAGGCAGGCTGCCTTTCTGAAGTGGATCTGCTGCTATTCTACTTGACTATCTGATTCAGCTACACAGATACAAGAGAGGAAACAGTAACACTCAATGTAGAAACTTTTCTTTCTATTGAGAATCACTTATCAGTACAATGAAAGCAAACTCTGATATTTCTAACAGTTTGAGTTTTACAAATATGTTTGTATTATGTATAATTCATATTAAAATTGTGAAGGTCAATCATTGAATTAGTTTATTTATCTCAAAAGCCACAGTATTTAAGAAGTCATGGGATTATCCCAAACCCAATAGATTTGCCTCAATTTAGACATTTTTGTATAATTCATTCTTTAATCTTTTTTACACTTCAGATTTTATCCCCCTCATATAAAACTGTTCCACATCCCACATCTCCTTTAAATTCTTCCCCATCTCCAAGAGGACGTTCCCAACCCCCACCACCACTCCACCAGACCACCTCACTCCCTGGTGCCCCAAGTCTCTTGAGGGTTAGGTGCATCTTCTCTGACTGAACACATACGCAGCAGTCCTCTGCTGTATCCTTATTGGGGGCCTCATATCATCTGGTGTATGCTGCCTGGTTAGTAGCTCAGTGTCTGAGAGATCCTTGGAGTCCAACTTAGTTGAGATCGCCAATCTTCCTTTAGGGATGCCCTCCTCCTCAGTTTCTTCTAGCTTTTGCCTAGTTCAACCTGAGAGGTCAGCAGATTCAGTCCATTGGTTACGTGTAAATATCTGCATCTGAATCTTTCAAGTGCTTGTTGAACCTTTCAGAGTGCAGTCATGATAGGCTCCTGGTTTTCTTTATCCTTTAAAGCTGTTATTTTTTTCCAGTTGTATTTGGTTCAATCTGTGTCTCATGGTTGTCCTGCATTTAGTTAGGTTGTTTTTTTTCATGCAGTGTCAACCATGGGCTTCATCTCCTGATGTAGGCTTCAAATTGGAACAGCTATTGGTTGGCCACTCCCACAATTTCTGTATAACCATTGTCCCAGCAAATCTTGCAGACTAGGCATGTTGAGGGTAGATGATTTAATGGTTAGATAGAGAACCTTGGTTGATTGCAGAAGATGGATATTTCAGTCTCCATATCCCCTATTACTAGGAGACTTCCCTAGGTTCATTCTGGTAGATTCCAGAATTTCTGTTTTATTAGGTTTCAACATTTCCCTTACATGCACTCCAATACCTGATACATCTTTTATTGGATGGGCACAAGGAGGAATGAACTGAAGGACGAGAGGAATGAAGTGGGTAGTACTAGGAGGGATGGAGTTAGGAGAAACTGTTATCAAGATCTAATACTTATAAAAAAATGAAAGGCAAAATTAAGAAAAAAGCTAATGTTTTATTTCTATTCTATATGTACAGTGAATTGCTATATATAACCCTTAGCAGATTTAAGAAACTGCCATTTCACTACTTATAGAGAACATAAAAAACTGTGCATGTACACTGAGTAATTATAAAGTAAATGTGGTAGCAATGAAGGAATCTGGTTAGAGAGTAAACACACACACACACACACACATTTATATTCTCTTTGAATACTTTGTTAAGTAGAAAGAAATTTTAAAAATCAAACAAAAATTTAATAATTAAAAATATACTAACATGCTATGAAGTTACTAAACAACATACAATATGAAAATTGAAACAATGTGTTCGTTCTTTGAGAAAATAAAAAAAGATATACAAATTCTTAGACTAAGTAAAAGGCACAGAAGGACTATCCAAAATAACAAAATCGAAAGGTAAAAGGAGGATATAATAACCACCTCTGAGGAAATCCAAGAAATCATCAGGTCTTACTTCAAAAAACTGTACTCCACAAAATTTGAAAACAAAGGAAATGGACAATTTTCTCAAAAGATACAACTTACCAGAGTTAGATAAAGAATAGATAGACAATGTAAATAGATCTAAAACCCCCAAAAAGACATTAAAATTCTCTCAACCCAAAAACATACAAGCCTTTATGGTTTTAGCACAGAATTCTACCAGACTGAAAAAAGAGATACTACTAATACTTGTCAAATTATTTCACAAAATCGAAATAGAAAAAAACATTGTCAAACTCATTTTATGAGGTCTCACACTTACTTTAATAGATAAAGCACACAAAGACTCAAAAAAGTAGATAGATATTTTCAGACCAATTTCCCTCATGAACTTTGATGCAAAAATGCAAACCAAATACAAGAACACATGGAAAATATCATCAAATAGGGTTTATGACAGAGAGGCAGGAATATTTCAACATATGAAAATCTTCCAATATAGTCCACCATATAAGCAAACTGAAAGAAAAAAAATGCATGATTATCTCATTAGATGTTGAGAAGCTTTTGACAAAATCCAACAATCCCTCATGATAAAAGCCTTAAAGAGACAAGGGATATGAGGGACATACTTCAACACAGTAAAATTAATATACAGCAAGCCAATATTAAATTTAAAAAATGAAAAATCTATTAAATTATATGAAGAGAAACTCAAAGCAATTCCATTATGGTCAACATCAAAGAGCTTCCTGAGAACATTCTACTGGAACTTTTCACCAACGTCCCCACTGGACAGCTGCTGTACAACTTTCTCCTGGTCTGCATCCTCTGGGGAGACCTAATTAAATATGGTGACCCTATGGAAGTTCACGAGCCTTTATGAGGACTTCATTACCCAAGACCAGGACGAACCCATGGAAGACTGAATGATCTTCTATATCCTGTGCAGCCTACAGAAGAACCTCCTTTGGAACCTTGTGCCAAAAAAGAACATGAGATCATAGTGGATAGACTCCAACCGGAGGTGGAGGTGAGTAGAAGGCTGAAAAACTCCCTGGTGACCAAGGCACAAACTTTCTTGACACTAATGTCAAGAAGTATTTTGTCACCTCGTATTGGATGTTTGTCAAGCCCCAGATAGTGGACCTTAAAGCTGAGGGTTACTGGAAGGATCTGTTAGACACCTTTCAGCCTGACATTATCTTTAAGGAATGGGTTGATCCCAAAACAGACTGTAGCTGAATCTATCATTTCCATGTACAGCTGGCCTCTGCTGACTACATTGTCTTGACCTCCTATGAGCCTTCACCTGTGGCTACTGAACAGTGGAATGATGCCAAATGACAAGAGATCTCCCACACCTTGTCTGATTATCCTCCAGACATCTGTCACATCCTTTTGCAACATGGGAGCAAAGAAACCCAGTTCTGGAAAATCTAGTACAGCCCTATATCACCAACAGCAGGAGCACTCTCAGCCACAGAATTAGCCAAAAACCTTGCTTTTACCAGAACTCTACTAGAAGACACTGTAATAATAGGAGGAAGACACGTAGCTTTGGCTCCAAAATCTATGATGACATACTTCATATATCTATCTGTCTGCCTCTGCTGGGGTTAGTCAAATGATCCCACCTGGCAAGAGCTAAGCCCTTATTGGGCAGTCAGGTCCCCAGTTTAATGAGCACATGCCCTACACAACCTTGGGCTAACTCATCAACTAGAACAAAATGACTACTAAAGGAGATTAAGTGGAAATAAATGGGAAAGAAGTTATTCAAAATGTCACTATTTGCAGATAATATGACAGTATGCATTAGCCAACGCAAAAATGTTACAAAGGAACTTCTGTAGCAGAGAAACACCTTTAGCAAAGTGGGTGGATACAAAATTAAATGAAAAAACAATACCTCCCATATATAGACGATAAATGGGCTAAGGAAGCAATCAAGGAAACAACTCCCTTCAGACTAGGCAAAAATAAGATAACTTGCTGTAACTCTAACCAAGAAAGTGAAAGACCTGTATGATAAGTACTTCAAGTCATTGAAGAAAGATTTTAAAGAAGATATCTAAAAATGAAAAGATTTTCCATGTTCATGAATCTGTAGGACTAATATATAAAATATCTATTTCTTGTATTTTCTTTGGTATAGTTACCTTCCTTATATTTCAAATTTTCCTGCGAGTATCTTTCATAGGTCTGATATGGATAGATCTTATATATGGAAAGATTTTTTAAATTAGGCTTTGTTATAGAATAGTTTGTTTTCTTTGTCTACAATGATTGGAAATTTTGTTGGTATATCAGTCTGGTCTAGCATCTGTGGTCTCTTAGAGACAGTTAGATATCTTACAAGGCCCTTCTGGCTTTTAATATCTCTGCCTTTATATGTTACTTGGCCTCTATCCCATATGGCTTTTAGGATTCATCCTTTGTTCTATACATTTAGTCCTTTGATTATTATGTGGCAGGGGGATTTTCCTTCTTGGTCCACTCTATTTGGAACTTTGTAAGCATCTTGTACATTTATAGACACCTCTTTTTTCAGGTTAGAAATTTTTTCTTCAATGATTTTGTTGAAGATATTTTCTGGGTCTTCAAGTTGAGAGTCTCCTTCTTTCCCTATCATTTTTAGGTTTTTCCGATCATACTTAGGTTTTCATAGTTTCTCAAATTTCATGAATTTTTTTTAATTTGATTTTTAATTTTAGCATTTTCCTTGAGCAAGGTATCTTATTTTTCTTTTTTATTTCTTATTCTAAATCTAAAATTAGATTTAATGTCATTCTATTCTATCTTCTGTGCCTGAGATTCTCACTTCCATCTCTTTTATTCTGTTGGTGATATTTGTGTTTATAGTTCCTCTTATCTTTTCTATGTTTTCCATCTCCAGGATTGCTTCAGTTTGTGTTTTCTTTATTGCCTCTATTTCCTATTTCAGGATTTGAATAATCTTATTTATTTCTTCCATTGATTTGATTGTATTTTTATGTATTTCCTTATTTGTTTCCTCTTTAAGAGCCTCTACATGTTTTAGTGTGTCTTCCTATATTTTTTATAAAGCTATTTTCTTCATTTCCTCTTTAAAGGCCTCTATAATATTCATGATATTAGATTTAAGGCCATTTTCTAACAAGTAAGATTTGTTATACTATGAGAGCTTGGTGTTGTTGGGTAGCTGGGTTCTGTCTGTTCCATATTGCTCTGGCTTTTATTGATTGTGTTCTTGTGCTAACTTTTAGTCATCTAATGCCTTATAGAATCAGGGCTCTTGGGTTGCAGGTAAAGTTGGTTGTCCCTAATGTCAAAAGGCTTCTGGGATTGCAAGTAGAAATGATTGTCCCTGGTAAAATTTTGACACAGATTTTCGAGAAATCCAGTTTCCAGGAAGGAAGCTTAGAAATCCCATACTCTCAGAACATAGTATGTAAACTGTCAAGGAGAAAAATATCCCTTTCTGTTGGGGCAGACTCTTAACATGCTGGCTCATGTGAAGACACCATATCCTAACCCATCCTAGAGGATTCATTACACTCAGATAAGTTGGGAACAATCACTACCCACAACCCGAAGTACCAGAGCTGCAGTTGGGATCTGGGCTTACTTGGAACTGATCAACCACCAAAATCCTACCCTGCCAAGTACCACTCTCCTTATGCCTCTTCAGCTTGATCCTTTCTGCTGGGGCAGACTCCTAGATGATCTGCTCATGTGAAGAAAACATATCTTGAGCCATCGACATGGGTTCCTTCAAGTCTGAGCTAGTGCCCTGAGCAGACTTTGGGCAACCAATGTAAAAACACTCAGAGAAAACTGGACTCCCAGGAGCTCTAGAACACACCAAATCATAGAGGAAGCTGGACTCCAAGGAGCTCTAATACACTCAGGAACATAGGATCATAGGATCACAGGATTGAGCTCAAAAGCTTGGTCACACCAGAATTTCAGGATCCCAGAGTAAGCCTGACACCTAGAAGTTCTTACATCTAGGATCTCAAGACCATAGGAACACAGAAACAGTTAGACAGAGTTCAGCCACAACCAAGATAACAGGAGAGACAGTCTTCAGTCAGAAACAGTGAGTGCAGGTAGCATTAGAGATAACCAGATGGCAAAGACAAGAGCAAGAGCATAAGCAACAGAAGCAAAGGTTGCTTGGCATCATTAGAACCCAGTTCTCCTACCATAGCAAGTCCTGGATACTCTGTCACAATGGTAAAAGCAAGATTCAGATATAAGTCACTCCTCATAATGATGATAGAGGACTTTAAGGACATAAATAACTCACTTAAAGAAATATAGGAGAACACAGGTAAACAGGTAGAAGCCCTTAAAGAGGAACCACAAAAATCCCTTAAAGAATTATAAGAAAACACAACTAAACAGGTGACAGAATTGAACAAAATCATCCAGGATCTAAAAATGAAAGTAGAAACAATAAAGAAATCACAAAGGGAGACTACCCTGGTAAAAGATATCAAGAGTCATAGATGCAAGCACCACCAACAGAATATAAGAGACAGAAGAGAGAATCTCAGGTGCAGAAATTACCATAGTAAACATTACACAACAGTCAAAGAAAATACAAAATGCAAAAATCTCCTAACCCCAAACATCCAGGAAATTCAAGACACAATCAGAAGAGTGAAGATACCCAACTTAAAGGACCAGTAAGTATTTCAACAAAATTATAGAAGAAAACTTTCTTAACATAAAGAACGAGATGTCCACAAACATACAAGAAGCCTACAGAACTCCAAATAGACTAGACCAGAAAAGAAATTCCTCCTGTCACATAATAATCAAAACACCAAATGCACAAAACCAAGAAACTATATTAAGAGCAGTAAGGGAAAAAGGTAAGTAGCATATAAAGGAAGACTTATAAAAATTACATGACATTTCCCAACAGAGACTATAAAACCCAGAAGATCCTGAACAGATGTCATACAGTTCCTAAGAGAACACAAATGCCATCCCAGGCTACTCTGCCCAGCAAAACTCTCAATTACTATATATGGAGAAATCAAGCTATTCCATGACAAAACCAAATTTACCCAATATCTTTCCACAAATTCATCCCTACAAAGGATAATAGATGAAAAACCACAACATAAGGAGGGAAGCTATACCCTAGAAAAAACAAGAAAGTAATCTTCTTCCAACAAATCCAAAAGAAGATTGCCACACAAAAATAACAATCACTTTTCCTTCAGATAGCTTAACATCAATGGATTCAATTTCACAATAAAAAGACATAGCCTAAAAGACTGGATACATAAACAGGACTCAGCATATTGCTGCAAAGAAGAAACACACCTTAGTGACAAAGAGGGATACAACCTCAGAGTATAAGTCTGGAAAATAATTTTTCAAGCAAGTGGTCCCAATAAACAAGTCAAAGTAGCCATTGTAGTATCAAATAAAATTGACCATCAATCAAAAGTTATCAAAAAAAGATAAGGAAAGATACTTCATACTCATCATGAAAAAAATCTACCAAGATGAACTCTCAATTCATCTCACTACACCTCATGCAATGATAGTAAGAGACTTCAACACCCCACTCTCAGCAATGGAGAGATCATGGAAACAGAAGGTAAACAGAGACAGTGAAACTAACAGAAGTTGTGAATCAAATGGATTTAATAGATATTTAACATACATCTATAGAACAAAACAAAAGAATATATCTTCTTCTCAGCACCTCATGCTACCTTCTCCAAAATAGACCATATAATTAGTCACAAACAGGCCTCAACAGATACAAGAAAATTTAAAAACTTCCATGCATCCTACGAAATCATCATGGACTAAGGCTGATCTTCAGTGACAACAAAAACAATACAAAGCCCACAAACACATGGGAACTGAACAATGCTCTACTCAATGATAACTTAGTCAAGGAAGAAGTAAAGAATGAAATTAAAAAAATTTTAGAATTTAATGAAAATGAAAGCACATCATACCATAACTTTTAGGACATAAAAAAAAAAGTATTGCTAAGAGGAAAACTCATAGCTCTAAGTTACTACAAAAAGAAACTGGAGAGAGTAAACACTAGCAGTTCGACAGCACACATGAAAGCAAAGCTCTAGAACAAAAAGAAGCAAATACACCCAAGAGGAGTAGATGGAAGGAAATAATCAAACTCAGGGCTGAAATCAACCAAGTAGAAACAAAAAGAAATATACAAAGAATCAATAAAACCAGGAGCTGGTTCTTTGAGAAACTCAAAAAGACAGATAAACTCTTAGCCAGACTAACCAGAGGGCACAGAGGAAGTATCCAAATTAATAAAATCAGAACTGAAAAGGGAGATATAACAACATAAACTGAAGAAATTCAAAAATCATCAGATCCTACTCCAAAAGTCTATACTCAACAAAAATGGAAAATTTGGATCAAATGGGCAATTTTCTAGATATATACCAGGTACCAAAGTTAAACCAGGAGCAGATAAACCATCTAAACTGTCCCATAAGCCTAAAGAAATAGCAGCAGTCATTAAAACTCTCCCCATCAAAAAAAGCCCAGGAAAAGATGGTTTTACTGCAGAACTCTATCAGACCTTCAAAGAAGACCTAACACCAATTCTCTTCAAACTATTAAACAAAATATAAACAGAAGGAACACTACCCAATATATTATACGAGGCCACAATTATGCTCATAAGTAAAACACACAAAGACTCAATATAGAAAGAGAACTTCAGACCAATCTCCCTTATGAATATTGATACAAAAATACTCAATAAAATTCTCCCAACCAAATCCAAGAATACATAAAAACAATCATCCATGAAGATCAGTAGGCTTTATCCCAGGAATTCAGGTATTATTCAATTCACAGAAATCCATCAATGTAATACACAAACTCAAATCCATAAATAAACACAAAGGAAAAAAAAACACATGATTAACTCACTAGATGCTGAGAAAGCTTTTGTCAAAATTCAACACCCCTTCTTGGTAAAAGTATTGGAATAACCAGGAATCCAAGACTCATACCTAAACATATTAAATCCAATATATGTCAAACTAGTAGCCAACATCAAACTAAATGGAAAGTTGAACCAATCCAACTAAAATCAGGGACATGACAAGACTATGTACTCTTTCCCTACATATTCAATATAGCGCTCAAAATCCTAGCTAGAGCAATTAGACAAAAAAAAAAAAAAAGGAGGCTAAAGGGATACAAATTTGAAAGGAAGAAATCAAAATATCACTATTTGCAGATGATATGATAATATATATATAAGTTACCCCAAACCTTCCACCAGAGAACTCCTGAACCTGATAAACAACTTCAGCAAAGTAGCTGAATATAGAATTAACTCAAATAAATCAGTAGCCTTCCTCTACTCAAAGGATAAACAGGCTGAGAAGAAATTAGGGAAAAGACACCCTTAACTATAGTCATAAATACTAAAAAGTACCTATTGTGAATCTCACTAAGCAAGTGACAGATCTGTATGACAAGAACTTCAAGTCTCTGAAGAAAGAAATCAAAGAAGATCTCAGAAGATGGAAAGATCTCCATGCTCTTGGATTGGCAGGATTAATACAGTAAAAATGGCCATCTTGCCAAAAGCAATCTACAGACTCAATGCAATCCCCATTAAAATTCCAACTCAATTCTTCATAGAGTTAGAAAATGCAATTTGCAAATTCATTTGGAATAACAAAAACAAACAAACAAACAAACAGGATAGAGAAAACTATTTTCCACAATAAAAGGATTTCTGGGAGAATCACCATCCCTGACCTAAAGCTGTTCTACAGAGCAAAGGTGATAAAAAGAAAAAAAAACTGCATGTAATTGGTACAGAGACAGGCAGGAAGATCATTGGAATAGAATTGAAGACCCAGAAATGAACCCATACACCTATGGTCAGTTGATCTTTGACAAAGGAGCTAAAACCATCCAGCAGAAAAAAAGACAGCATTTTCAACAAATAGTGCTTGTTCAACTGGAGGTCAGCATGTAGAAACATGCAAATCAATCTATTCTTATCTCCTTGTACAAAACTCAAGCCCAAGTGGATCAAGGACCTCCACATAAAACCCAATACACTGAAACTAATAGAAGAGAAAGTGGGGAAGAGTCCTGAATACATGAGCACCTAGGAAAAGTTCCTGAAGAGTACACAATGGCTTACTCTCTAAGATCAAGAATTGACAAATGGGACTTCATAAAATTGCAAAGCTTCTGTAAGGCAAAGGACACTGTCAGTAGTACAAAATGGCAACCAATGGACTGGGAAAAGATCTTTCCCAATCTTTCATCCGATAGAGGGCTAATAGCCAATATATACTAAGAACTCAAGAAATTAGACTCCAGTCAATCAAATAATCCTATTAAAATGGGGTACAGAGATAAACAATATATTGCCAACTGAGGAAACTTAAGTGGTCTAGAAGCACCTAAAGAAATGTTCAACATCCTTAGTCATCAGGGAAATGCAAGTCAAAACAACCCTGAGTTTCCACCTCATACCAGTCATACTGCAAGTGATAGAAGATGATGGTGAGTATGTGGAGAAAGAGGAAGACTCCTTTTTTGTGGGATTGCAACCTGACACTACTACTCTGGGAATCAGTCTGGATGTTCCTAAGAAAATTGGATATAGTATTACCTGAGGACTCAGCTATATCACTCCAGGGTAAATACCCAAATGATGCTCCAACATATCACAAGGACACATGCTCCTCTATGTTCATTGCAGCCTTATTTATAAAGGCCAGAAACTGGAAAGATCCAAGATGTCCTTCAATAGAGGAATGGATACAGAAAATGTTGTACATTTACACAATGGAGTACTATTCAGCTATTAAAAACAATGAGTTCATGAAATTGTTAGGCAAATGAATCGAGCTAGAAAATATCATCCTGAGTGTGGTAACCCAATCACAAAAGAATATACATGGTATGCACTCACTGATATGGAGATATTAGCCCAGTAGATTGCAATAATCAAGATATAGCTCACAGACCACATGAAGCTCAAGAAGGAAGACCAAAGTGTGAGTGTTTTGATCCTCCTTAGAAGGAGTAACAAAATACTCATGGGAGCAAATATGGAGACAAAGTGTGGAGCAAAGTATGAAGGAGGGTCATTTGGAGACTGTCCCAGCTGGGGTTCCATCCTATGTGCACTCACAAAATGCAGACACTTTTGTGGATACCAGGAAGTGCATGCTGATAGGAGCCTGATGTCTCCTGATAGGCTCTGCCATAGTGTGACATATACAGAGATGGATGCTAGCATCTAACCATTGAAGTGATCAAGAGGTCCCCAATGAAGGTGTTAGAGAGAGGAATGAAGGAGCTGAAGGGGTTTGAGACCACGTGGGTAGAGCAACAATTCCAACTAACTAGAACTCCCAGGGTCTAAACTGCCAGCCTGGGAACACACATGGCTCCAGTTGTATGTGTAGTTGAGGATGGTCTTGTCAGGCATAGGTGGGAGAAGAGACCCTTGGTCCTGTGAAAGCTGGATACCCTAGTGTGGGGAAATTCGAGGGTTGGGAAGTGGGAGTGGGTGGATTGGTAGGGACGCACTCTCATAAGAAGTGGGAAGAGGGAGCATGACATCGGGTTTATTAGAGGGGAAACATTGAAAGTGGATAAAATCTGAAATTTAAGTAAATAAAATAGCCAATATAAAAGGAAAAAAAGGAAAACATCAATAATCATAATGAACTATAAAGCTTGAAAACTACAGCAAGAACTAAAGTGGAAAAATTTTCCTGTCAGTACAATAGCTTCAAAGTAATGAGTCCACTGTTTAATTGTATATTTGGGCCATTCAATATGAAGGAACTTATATGCCCAGTAGTACAAACTACATCAAGACCCTTTGATGTAGAGGCTATTGACCTGAAAAAAAAGGAGTAGTGCAATTTTCCTGCTTCAGCGTGATATCTAAATGTCTTCTCAATACTCAATACATTACCACACATCAGGGTAGCTACCACTGCTCACTAAAGTAATTTCATCATTGCAGCAAACGGACATTACTACAGAACCACCTACTGCTACAATCTTAAGAAAAAACATGCACAATGGACATTTGTCTCTTTTACTTCAGGATAGGGTGGGAATCAATAGTAACATGAATATAAAAATCAACTGAATAGCTGGGCAGTGGAGATGCTCGTCTTTAATCCCAGTGCTTGAGAGGCAGACGCATGCAGATTTCTGAGTTTGAGGCCAGCCTGGTCTACAGAGTGAGCTCCAGGACAGCCAGGGCTACACAGAGAAACCCTGTCTCAAAAAACTAAACCACATAAAATAAAATAAAATAAAATAAAATAAAATAAAATAAAATAAAATAAAATAAAATAAAATAAAATAAAATAAAATAAAATAAAAAAATAAAAAAATAAAATGAATAAAAATCAACTGAAAATATTAATCATAGTTACTTAATACAATTGCATGTTCAGGTCTACTTGAAGTATTGAATTTCAAAAAAGAAATTCTGCTCATGCCATTTCATTGTACTTATATAACCATATAAATTGTCAAAAAACTATTTGGAATTATGTTCAGCAGTGATGTTAGAGCACGTATTTCCTCTGAATTTTTAATTTAAATGAAATATATCTAGGACCATATGGTTATCTCACTTGTAGTTGAAATTATTAGGTCCTTATGAATTTATGTGCCGTACTTTGAAATACTGAGAAAGGTTGTGTGAGGAGTCAGTATAATTAGCCATTGGGAAAGACATATTCAATTGTTTGAAGAATGCTATTTTGTATAAACCTATCTGAAAAATTTATCTCTCTGAATTCTACAATAATCTTGAAAAAGCAGTTGTAAACGTTGCTCTCTAAAAAGTAAGATATATATATTTTTGCCAACTCAGTATGAAATATTTTAGTTTTACTTAAAAGGAAACTTGTTATTTTAAAAGATGTAACACTATTTTTCTAAAAGTGTGGGGGATTCTAAAGCTAATTTCTTTTATGTAAAAGCCTTCATAGAGTATAGCGATCAATTACATAGTTTATGCTCTAGGATATATTACATTTATAGCACCAGAAATACAACTTCTAAAATCTTATATCTTACATAATTAATTTTGTTTTTTTTCCTTCCAGAATATAAAATAATTTCAAAAGGACATTATACCATTAAGCTATAATACTTAAACTTTAAGATATATTCAACAAAGTAGGGAGATTTCCTTTAGCTTTACAGTGCATCTCACTCAGTTCCTATTTTCTCTCTTAATACACTCATGCTGTGTATAAACAGAAATCTTTGGAAATAGCCTATAAATTTGACCATGACTAAATGTCCCTGTGCAAAACTCAAATCAAAAGCTCTCACTACTGCATACATATCTTACTTCTGGACACAAAAGTATAAGTGTATTTGTTAGAAAAGGAAATAAGCAAACATCTGTCATGGGGCTAAATATGTTTTGGAATGTCTACAAATATTTTAGACATAAACCGAACAACACAATGAAAAATATGTGTTCACAACAAAATAATGGCATCTTCTTTATTCAAATAGTCTTCTTGAGTGTGCTTGCAAAAAAGTTAACATTTATTGAAGATCTAATGTGTATCAGTCTGCATACTTAAGAGTCATGATGGAAGTAGGAAATCATGTAAAACTCCACTTTTAGCAATCCACTTCATTAGTCTGAATGTCGTTTGAGCAGAACTGTGTGCTTGTAGTTCTGGGTGTATTTCACTATTATATTTTTTCTAAAATAACACATATTTTTTCTTTACATAAACAAAGCAATGAGTAATATCAGGTGTTGTATATGTGTTACACTATCTCAAGAGGTTTATCGCTCTTACAAGATTTCATTATATCAGAATACATTGTATAAATTATCTAACCATAAATCATCTTTCGTTAATAAAGTGTTTAAATTATTTAACAAATTGAGTAAAGAGCAAGCTAAGGAATGACAAAGTGATCAACTTCTTAAATTATTGAAGATAAAGCTCCTTCTACAAAATACATATTTTATTGTACTCAATTTAAGCATTAATAATACATAGTACTAAGGAAACCACATGCAATTTTTTCTTATAAATAAGGAGTCTGTTTCAATAAATGAGATCTGTGGTTTCATGCTGTGAGCTCTTTTATTTGGTTATTGTGTTGCTGTTTGATTGTTTCTTCTCCTCATTTAAATAATTAATGAAAGGTTTTATTTATTCTTTTCCTGAGGTTTTGAGGCAAAGGGCATAATTTAAACTATCGAATAAGTAAACAAATGTCATAATACTAGAAAACTTGGGATATGCAAAATATATTAAAAGCCCGGTTTTCATAATAGAATAACAAATTCTACTTTTCTCTTGAGAAGATAAAGTATAAGAGATGGGATTTAATAAATCTGAAATATTTGACAACATAGCCAAGCAATACTGCCTTTTATAAATGTGTCTGTGGCTATGTCACATTTATTCTTCCAGCTTAGAAATAATTGAAGTGGTGAAAATAAGTCCTATTAAACATTACTTCAAAAACTATCAAAGCTTTGTTTAATATGTCCTAATATCATACTGTATAGGCACACTGGGTGAAGAGGATGTTTTAACAGGGATTAGGACAGTGAAGTATGTGGGTACTTAATAAACACAGTGTTTACTTTTTTTCAGGAAAATACATGTATGAAGTTGTTTGGTGTGCCTCCTATTTGTGTGTGCATCTTTACATGTTTGTGAAGATCAGATATTTATATCATGCATCTTTCCAAGTGATTCTTCTCATTGTTTTCTGAGACTGGGATTCTTGCTGACTTAACACTTTGAAGGCTAAAATAGTTGCCCAATGAGCTGTATAGACTCTTCTGTTTCATCTATACCCTGGACTTTAAATTGATATTGGAGATTTAAAATAGGAGAACAAACTAGGAAAGAGAAACAGAAACCATATTTTTTTTTATGGGAAACAGAACTACTCACTGTGGTAAAGTCAGGAATCTTGGAAGAAACCTACCAAAGTTACTAAACCAGCATATCTAACCATATTCTGAATATTTGTTCTTTTACCTGTTCATAAGTAAAATAACTATATTCTAGACCCTTTGTTAAATAATCTTCTCTTTGCAACACAAGACCATTACAGAAATTAGAACCAATTAAAATGCAGACATGTTGAGCTCAAATCCAATTTATACAACTATAAAATATACGTGCTTAGCATTCACTTTTTGCATGACAGTCTATCTGTAATATATGAACACATTTCTATTCACCAGGAAATTACAGGCCAATATATAAATATTACAAAAGTCCAACTTAGTCAACCAGTACACTTGTTGGGTCCTTACTGGCAGAATACTAACATTCCAGCTGAAATGCAGAGTATGCTAACAAGTACCAGCCATTATGTAGCAGGGGTTATTAATAGTGGATAGCTGCACTGGAGGGAAACTAATTTTGCTTTTTATATCTGGAAGAGTGTAGATACCCCACATTCTAGTGGATGGCCCTAAATATCTGCATAAATGATCAGTACTAATTAGACTTATTGGGCGATTAAAACAAAAGATGTAAAATTGAGAGTGGGATGCGGGCAAATCAGGTGCAGATGTAGAATGGAAATCTGATAGATATGATAATATTTAATTATAAACCAATGTAAAATTTTCAAGAATTTTTCAAATTAATATTTAAAAAGAAGACTTAAGTGTAGAAAGGGGAGTTGTTAAGGTCAATTTGGTAGACTTAAAGAGGAAAAATCTATGTGATCTGGATCATATTTAAGTGTATGATCCATGTGTCATTTTAAATGATAATAAATAATATTAAAGTTAATAAAAATACTATATATCATTGTTATAAGTTATAATTAATGCAATATTGCCCATAGTTTAAGTGTTTCTAATCATCTATCAAAAATATTTAATGGTAGCTAACAAACAATATAATACCTCAAAGACTTGGTACATATTGACATGCTAAATGATTTTAATATTTTTTTGTTTATTGTTTCATTATTTGATAATGCAAAAGTTCTTCTGAAACTTTTATTTGGGGGTGGTGTGGGCAATTTTTCAAAACCAACAATAAAAATCTTATATATAAAAATGAAATTTGCATGTAATTTATATGTAATTGAGCTAAGATGAGAACATTTCTATAGATGTCTTTGAATGGCTAAAGTCATGAAAGTAACTAAGATTTTTTGAACAATTAGAGTATATATTTCTAGTGGCAACAATGTATATCCCAAGTTTCTTACACAATTGTAGTTAATGTTTATGAGTGTGTCTGTGTGTGTGTGTGTGCATGTGTGTAATAGATGGAGAGAGAGGGAAAGGGAGAGGAAAAGGAAGAGGGAGATGGAGACAGAGACAGAGAGGGAGTGAGAAAGAGAGAGAGAGGGAGGTAGAGGAAGAGGGGAAGAGGGAGAGACAAGGGGAGGGGGAGGGGAGGGGAGGGGGAGGGGAGAAGAGGGAGAGAGGGACAGGAGGCAGGGAGATTGACTTGAGCTTTCTGATGCCTGATGCCTTACTCTACTGCTTTCCTCTTCACTGCCCTGAGAATGTGTTTCACAATGAACTGAACAATTAGAGTTTGGTTAAATTGGCTGGCCACTTGATTTTTATGATCTTCTTGTGATCTACCATTAGCAATGCCTGGGCATTCCATGTGATTGCTGGGGAGGATTACATTCAGATAATCCTCAAAGAGCGTGACCTCTTGAGTGAAGACATTCCTTACCTCTGTTACTGACCTTTTTCAACATGAAAATCAGCAAGTAAAAAAATTAATGTTTTCACTGAGTTATATTTACTTTTTTTCTAATTTCTATTAGTTTCATAGAATATTTGAGTAAATACTGAATCATATTGGCCAACTCCTACTAGACACATACTTCACCATTCAACTTGTGTTCTTTATTTCAACTATCACGTATATTTTTTGCTGCCCAACTACTTTTGCATATGTGCGTTTCCACTGGAGTATCATGCCCTTAGCAGGACCAATAGGTTTAAAGAAAATAACTTCCTCTATCCCTGCCATAATAAATTGCCAATATCATCATAGATATTGGTGTCAATATTAGCTCAGTATAGTAAAAATGAATATTTTGCCAGTCACATTTATTTTAACCACCTCCTAGCACTGTTTTCAAAACAGCATGCAAATGGAGCCTTGCTAAGTGATAGACATTATAATAGACTAAGAACTTAGTGATTTATGAGAAGAAGTCTCCCATTAAAGATTATATAAATCTCTTTATCTTCATGCCAAATTAATATTTCTTAAGATAATACTTTCAATTTTAATCTCATATGCATTGTAAATAAAATTTTAGGAAATTTTGTCCCTAATTTTAATCTGTTCCTTTGTTAAATTTTACTGAGCTTGATTTTACCATGTGGCATTTCTAAGAAAACAGTATTTTTTCACAGATTTCAACTTTCTGCCACTTTAGCTTTAGTAATGTATGTAATTTCAACTTCAGAATCACATAAAGCCTCAATAATATTAGACCATAAGTTATACCTGACAACTGATTATTTTGTTAAATGTTTTGAATAAATATTTATAGTCAAGCTTTAGTGACGCAGCTATGAATAAAAGCCCACGAATTTTCTCTTTTCCTTCAAGATTAATGACTTTAGTTTCAATAAGAGTTTATTTATCTTCAGATTATTTCATCTGATGCCTGTCCAATCTAGGGTCTTCTAAAGGTAACTTGTATTCCTAGCCCTGATCTAAATATTTTAGTAGTTGATCAAAGAATAACTATCACCCACATAATTAATGGATGGTAAGTCAAGTATTTTTTAATTACTTACTTACTTAATTAGTTAATTTTAAACTTCAAATTTTATTCCTCTCCAGGTCCACCACCAGACAGTTCCACATCTCATACCTCCTCCCTGCCCCCTTGTCTTCACTAGGATGGCCCCACCCTCCACTCCTTCAGACCTCTAAACTCCCTGGGCCTCCAGTTTCATGAGAGTTAGGTACATCTCCTCTGACTAAATCCAGAACCTACAGTCCTCTGCTGCATATATGTTGGAGGTCTCATATCAGCTGGTGTATGCTGCCTGGTAGGTGATCCAGTGTTTGAGAGATCCCAGGGGTCCAGGTTAATTGAAACTGCTGGTCCTCTTACAAGGTCACCCTTCCCCCTCAGCTTCTCCCAGCTTTGCCCTAATTCAACCACAGGGATCAGCAGCTTCTGTTAATTGGTTGGATGTAAATATCTGCATTTGACTCTTTCAGCTGCTCATTGGGTCTTTTGGAGGGTATATCAAATATTGAGAACTAAGTTTACTAGTTCGATTGTGCAAACAGCTCAAAACTTTAAGCGGATAAAAATTATGGTTGTCTGCTGCATATAAAAATCATTGTAATGTCTACTGAGTTAAAAGTTTCAAGGTGTTTTCATCTTAAGTAAATGATTATGAAGTCAGCAGATTTTATGACAGTTCTTACAATGCTACCACTTTCTCTGAGATAGAATTTTGGAAAAATGCTAAGAAACGTTGAAACTACAAACACTGTCTGAAATGTGCAGTATTGAGAAAGTACACATACATACACACACACATACACACACACACACACACACACACACACACACACACAAGCAAATCAATAAATGTATTCTTGGCTATCACAGTAGAAAAGGCATGAAAGTAATTCTTGTGTAGTACATAAGTCCACATTAATTGGACATGAAATAATAAGGATAATAAGCCATTCCTAGCTAAACAAAAGAACATTATGATAATTGGGGAATCTTTTTTAAGAGTCTCATGCTCTGCTGACAAAACTGTTTAAGCACTGGGGTATCTTTTCTGTTAAAATGGATAAAATGAGAATAGTCCATACTCCCATTTCCATTAGTGTATATGTAGAGATGTGCATTTCTCAGTATCAGTTCAATGATGCACTAGGCTTATCATTTTATTAAACAGGAAATCAAACTTTAGGATCCTCCAAGATTCTATAGCTCATGTTATTGTATGTAATTGCTGTATTATATTGGTTGTTGTGTAAACAGACATTCTTATATATTTTTTAAAGTTGGTATGTATTTGTATAATTTATGCTTAGTGTTCATTTACTAAGAAATAATACATTTATTATTATTTAAAACTTAATCAATATATGATGATAATATGAATTATTTACATGATAGTTGTCCCTTGGAAAAGTGGCACCCAAAAATATAAGTTTAGTTAAACATAAACCATTAGGTCTGGAAGGAAATTCCCATTTTGTACATACTCTGTGTCCTTTCATTCAATTGTCAACACTGTAGAAGGTAAATATTGGTATTGAAATTATTGCATATGCCTAACCTCAAGTAGACTTCAAAATATGCATAAGAATGTTTAACAAGTTTGCTGACTCCAAAATATTACTTGGTGGTATAATATTATGGAAGCTTCAGATAATCCTGATATGGAAATCAAGGTAGAATAAAAATTTTAAAATGTGACTGAAATTACTATTTTGTACACTAGGCACTACTGTACCAAACATGAAAAATATAATATTTTAACTCAACAATTATGGAGCAATAGATTATATTGCACAAATAAATAAAAAACTCAAGCAAATAAAAAATTACTCTCTCATTCTTTAAGTATACATAATATTTTTGATGTATAACCAATAAAATAAAGCTGCTTGAAATCCTACTTTATTTTTCTTAATGCTCTGACATCTATTTCAATACAATGAAAATATACCACAATCATAACTTAAATTGATATTGTTAGTGTTGCTTTTATACCCTAAGAGAAATAAATATATCATTACAAGAACAATATAGAAGAAAACTCATTGAGGTTGACAGAAAATGTTTGCATATATTTTTAAATCTTTTACTGTCAGCACTTTGGATATGACTGTTATTATATTCTGTAAAAAATCAACTTTCCATCCCATATAAACTAATTTCCAAGAAATGCCCATATATCATGCTACTATTCCTCAGAGGAAATAAGATTATAAACCTACCAGCTGCAGAACCAAATCTTATGATGTTTATGTTTATTTTACTTTACACTAAAAATGTAAAAACTATAAATATATATATATATATATATATATATATATATATATATACACTTAGAAAGAATGCAAGTTTTTAGATGATATGATCACTGTCCTTGTTATATATGAATGTAATTTTACTACTTACAAAATGATACATAAGAAAAATATCTTTCTGTTCTGCATAGTATTCTTTTAAATTTTATATACATCTGTGTGATCATGTTTGTACATGTGCTTTTATATGGAGAATGAAAAATGCTTAATCATAGAATATAACTACAAAGACACATTTCTAAAATCGATTTCACAGTTCCACTATCATAACTCAGTTATCTACAGCATATATGGCTCTTTTCCAATCCGTCTTTCCATGTTCCTTCAGTTCCTGCTTTGTAAAGCCTTCTTGAACAATGCAAAATGCCTATGTGCATGCCCAATGAGCGATATCCCAAAATTTTCAAAACAAATTTTCTTGATTCAAAAGCACTCATTGCTGTCAAGTTCTCCTGACTGATATTGTAGCTCAGAAATCTTATTGACCAATGTTAACATATCACATCTTCTTGTGGCACAAGAAAGCATTAGTTTTGCTTTGCTTGATCCAAGAATAAAAAAATAAATGTCACCACTGCCATGCCAGAATCAACTTTAAGAATGAAATGGCTTTAATCAAAGGTTCTTACCATCATTATTTTCCTCTTCCAGTGGTGTGTGGCAATAGGAAAAACTGCCTATCTTAAAGGCAAGCTTCTTAAGGTATAAGTCTTTAAGAGAGGAAGTCCCCCACACTGACCAGATTTACTAAGCACCTACATTCCCTAACATACATTGAAGAATAAAAACTGCTTAAAGATAGTCTTAGACATGCTGAATTTTCTAGAAGTATACAGACCAGTAAAGCCATCTAGATCAGGTGAACCACCTAACAGCAGTGAAGATTATCCAAGTAATATGCAAGTGGCTCAGAACAAGTAAGCTGTCTGAAAGCAACAGTCAGATCCTGTCTGCCAGTTGTGTAGCTCACTCCAGGTTTTCAACTTATGTGAACTGTCACATATGCTGGCATGAGCTTTTGCTGATGCAGCTGCCTCTGAGTTATTTCAGCTCCTGTTACACCTCACTGTATTCCTGTAAAGAGCCCTAATAAAACTCATTTAGAAAAAAATTGCACATGATCATTTTTTCAAATATTTGCATAGCTCTATGAATAGAAAGACAAATTTAAAAAGTAGTTCTCTAAGACTTGCAATATGCTTTTAATGTTCCTGTCTCCATTCAGGACATTTAGTTTTTCTCTGAATTTGTCACTATCTCAAAATTGATGTGTCCAATTTTCTTTTTTCTTTGTCTACATCAATTGCAGGGCACATCACTTTAGCCACAGTTCACTCACATTTCTTTTTAGACCTTAACATTAATTTCTTATGTATTATTTTGTTCTGAATTCATTACTAATACTACTATGTGTGGAAATACAAAGCGTAAGGCAGCTGTATTCTGTCCTTGAAGAATAGCTGTTATAACATTAGATATACTAATATTTCATGGGGATATTTAAATATTATTTTTATCATATTTGTCTAGGCAGTATGAAAAGACAAGCCAATTAGCTATAATGGTAAAGAAAGGTTTCTTTGTAAAATGTTTTTTTTTTGCTTCATGAATATAGAATGATGATAAAAACTATATATTCATTTTAAATTTATTTCTTTAACTTCTCAAGCCCATGGTAAACCATTTTATCCAAAATTAACTATGTAAGCATATCTTTGCCATGTGACATACAAGTGTAGAGGTTAATAGAGAGAAATATCCCTTTAGTTATCCCTCATCTATTCCAAAACAACATAGAGGATACTGGTTAACACCCCATATATGTGCACTTTGCTATGATGTAGGATTTCAAGTACTTCCAAATTATCAAATGCTGTCATCAGGACAAAAATATACCTTCCATTATCATGTGCTTTTAGTCTCATAACTAGGGTTATATATAATATGACCCTGTTTCATGCTGTTGGGTTGTACATATCTGTTTGTGTATGTTAACAGGTAAAATAGGAAAATTTAACATCTTTTCATCCCATTAGTAATATATACTGACAACCAAATAAGCAAGAACATTGGCTATTATAGGAATTATGTTAATTTTGGTGTTTAAGTAGCTTGGGAAATTATCTGTTTGTTTAATGTCATTTACTTATGGTGTTCTTCACAATCCTAATATCTGGCCTTCTCTTTTCCTAGCCTATCTGTACTTCATTTATAGCTTCTCCTTCCAAATCCATAAGCTCATACTATCCTTTTGGTACTGAATCACCAATACTTTACTCCTGCCATTTACAATGGCAGAGGTATATTCTACTATGTTTAATTATTTTTGCTATTGGTGGGTTTTTTTTTTTTTTTTTTTTTTTTGGTTTTTCGAGACAGGGTTTCTCTGTGTAGCCCTGGCTGTCCTGGAACTCACTCTGTAGACCAGGCTAGCCTCGAACTCTCGAACTCAGAAATCCTCCTGCCTCTGCCTCCCAAGTGCTGGGATTAAAGGCGTGCGCCACCACCGCCCGGCTTATTGGTGGGTTTTTTGTTGTCGTTTTTGTTATTCTTTGTGATGGTGGTGGTGGTGGTTTTTTGAGACAAACTTTCTTCGTGTGGGTCTGACTGGCCTGGAACTCACTCTGTCAACCATGCTGGCCTAGAACTCAGAGATTCATCTGCCTCTGCCTCTGCCTCTGCCTCTGCCTCTGCCTCGGTGTCCCCAGTGCTTGAATTAAAGGCATGTGGCACCACTTCCCTGCTAGGGATTTTGTTTGTATCCTCAGGTTCTTGGTAAATAGCATGCTCACAAACACAGCTCAGAAGAGCAGCCACTTCGTTATTCCCACAGGGTAATGGATGAATCACACGGCTTAACTGATGTGCATCTTGGTAGACTCATCCTGAGTAGTTTCATGTATCTGTGGTGAAATGGAAGGTTGGCTCAAGACACAAGTTTCTGAAATATCTTCAGCAAGAATATGTAGATGTTTTCTACATACTTTTCCAAATTATTGAAATTTATCAGATTTTTTTATATTCGTGGTGCTGAAATAAAAGAAAGACAGCCACATCCAATCAAAATGCAGAGTTTTGGATTTTTGACCCAAATAAATACATGTGTAAAACACTTTACAAACTAAGTAAAATGGAACATTACAGAAGATGGAGGTGAGCTGTTAGATCCAGATCAGGTATATGATGCTGAGATCATGTCCCTAAGTAATATCGAAAGATGAACCTATAAAGTTTTGCAATCATGATTTCCTAAATATGAGGTGAAGAAAGTGGATATAGAGGAGTTTAGGAGGTCTCAACTCTACACAAAATACTACAGAAACCTGAAGAAAAATTGGGATTGGAGAAGTAGTCTTTTGAGAGGAGCTTGCCAAATGGTTGTCCTCTGCCACGTGGTTATAGCTGAAAACATATGTTTAAGTAACATTACATGGATTAAGTAGGCTGTGTTTAGAAATGTAGATATTTATATGTATATTCATGAGTAAGAATTAATGAAAGAAGAGGTCATGATTTAAAGGAGAGCAGAAAGGGGAATGTGAGAAGATTTTGAAAGGAGAATTTTGTAAATATATCTCAAAATACAAAAATTAAATAAAGAGAAAGGCAGGTTTGTCAAAAATAAGTTTTAAAGTTCTTTTAATTGTCACTTAAACTATGTGCTTAGGATCTGACACGGAATAAAGTTTTGGCTCAGGTTTACTCCATTTCTTTCAGTACTTGCTTAACTTATCAGCATAGCCAACACCGTGAAGCTGTTACTATCTGGTAAAGTGATGTAAATTTTGAGACACAATGTACAATATCAGGTGTGACTGCATACTTCTTCAGTTTCTTGCCTGTATCTCTATTTGAACAAATGTGCTGCTGTCAAATGAACAAACAAAAGTTTTACAATCATTCATAGCCTTCATCCTTTGAAATAGATGCACATGAAAGGATAAAGATTTCAGGAAGGACTGGCCATCCTGGGCTGCCCCACCTAGGGACCCATCCTATCTACAGACACCAAGTCTCAGGAAGCTGCTGTGGTTGTTTCCTGGGGCGTTCTGCTAGCACCTGACCAATGCAGATGAGGATGCTCATAGTTAACCATCAAACTGAGCTCAGGCACACAGTAGGGGAGATGAGGGAATGACTACAGGAGTGTAGGGGGATTGCAACCCCATAGGAAGAATTATGTCTGCAGGCTGTACCACCCAGAGCTCCCAGGGACTAGATCACCAACCAACAAGTGTACATGGAGGAATCCATGTCTCCAGATAGCTATGTAGCAGAAGACAGCCTTCTCTGACATCACTGGGAAGGGAGGCCTTTGGTCCTGTGGAGGCTTGATGACCCTGCATAGAGTGACACTGGAGCAGTGGGGTGGGAGTGAGTAGGTGGGTGAGAGACCACCCTCATAGAGGCAATGGGGAGAGGTCAGTTGGGATGGGGCAGTAGTGAAGGGGTAATGTGGAAGAGGGATATCATGTGAGATGTAACCAAATGGAAAGATTAATAGAAAAATAAAAGTTTTAGTCGTTAAAAAAAATTTTAGGGGAAATTTGTATTTTAAATGTTTTCCTTAGACTGTGGAGAACAACTTTTCAATACTAAATTTTAATTTATCTTATATTTTAAATTAAATTGTGATTGACAAGTATATTGAATTATGATGCTTGACCTAATATAGCCCTTCTTAGCCAAGCTAATTACGATGCTCAGCACTTCAAAAAAAAAACAGGTTACTCCTAACCCAAGCTCAGCAGTTTTCAAGATTTTGTTGTTTTTACTTTTATTCACTGTGTTATACAATGGATCTCTTGACCTCAGTCCCCCATATAATTAGAATTTTCGGCTGTTTGTATTTTGAACTTTTCACCAGATTCTGGTTACCAGAACTCTACCTTCTGCACACACACACACACACACACACACACACACACATACACACACACACACAAATTAGGAATTACATATACAAAAGTATTCTCTTCACTAGTATCGATATTTATATTCTAGTTTCTTCTACAAATCTTTCAGATTTTTTTGCATTGTGTATCTTTTTTATTGAATATCTTATTTACATTTAAGATGATTCCCCCTTTCCCCATTTCATCCATACACAGAAACCCCTAGATCCCATCCTCGCTTCTCCTGCTTCTATGAGAATGTGCCCCCACCCACCAAACTACTCCCACCTCCTTTTCCTCTAATTCCCTGGACACTGGGGCATCCAGCCTTCACAGGACCAAGGACCTCCTCTCCCACCTATGCCCAACAAGACCAGTCTCCCCTACATATACAACTGGAGCCATGGGTCCCTCCCTATTTGCTCCCAGGCTGGTGGATTAGACTCTGGGAGCTCTGGCTGGTTGGTTGCTGGGGGACAGCCCTGGTGTGGTGGGAGGAGGAGAAGATCTTCTTTCTTTTCCCGTTGTCAGTTCTTCTTGAGGCAGCTGCAGGGGGATGGGAATGGAAGAGTGTCATTGTGTGTGTTGGGGGGGCCGGTAAGACTTGGTCTTATAAGATTCAAGGTAAAGCCTTGGGCTTTATGAAATTCAGGGTAAGACTTTGGTCTTAAGAGATATTTATGGTTGCTGTCATAATAAGGTTTATTTATCTACATTACTAAAGTTTACTTACTAGGCTACTGTAGCTGACCTGCTATCTGTTTGATCCTCTGAGGCCAGCACTTATCACCTCAGTCCAAAGACAG
This sequence comes from Grammomys surdaster, assembly GCF_004785775.1. NCBI lineage: Eukaryota > Metazoa > Chordata > Mammalia > Rodentia > Muridae > Grammomys > Grammomys surdaster. The sequence goes on along the minus strand of NW_021620966.1, from coordinate 5,201,561 downwards.
CAGAGGATTAGGCAAATAGCCTCTGTACTCTCTCTGCAGGAAGCTGCTGGGCTCTAACTTATGTCTGCTAGTTTGAGGTCACAGGAAGAAAAAACACTTAGAGAAGTTATTATAGTTTATTACTAAGCATAAAAAGTTTCCTATGAAGGCTATCTAAGAGAAAAAATGGAAAAATCCTAAGCGGGGAAAGAAAAAATTCTTACAAAGGAAAACTTCTAAGTGAAACCATTCTAAGCAGGGAAGGAGGAAAGGACAAACAGCTCCCAATGAACCTCTATACCCACGACTACTCTATTCTACTACCACTATCACGACTACTAGGACTACTACTCTCTTTGTCTTTGTCTTCAGTACTTATACATCTTTCAGAGTACATGGTCACATGTTACAAAGTTCATCACAAGTTCACACCAAAATTGAAATCATAAATTGAAATAGAATATTACAACAGAGAATGTTTACATGCATATCCATTAGGAGTAAACATCCATCACCTGTCTAGCTCCACAGGTTCACTGAAGGTTTAAACTATAACTAAGAAATTAGTGAAGTTTTGTTTAGATAAACCCAGGCAATATTTTCTCTTCTGTTCTAGCACCTATAATAAATCATGAGTTTCCTTTTAGTGACCTTTGGTTAACTGTTTTACAACCACATTGGAATGTGCTCTGAGCAGGAGAAAGTCTGGTTACTATCTAAGGGCAAAATAACTGATGACATCTGGGAGACTGGAAGAGTTCTCATTGCAGTTTTGACTATCAGAAAGGGACCTAATAGCAGTTTCACTATAAAAGAGCTTAATTATCATTGATATGATTTTAGGAATTCTTAAAGGATCATCATTAAGACTTAAGAAGTCATCTATTTGTCTATATAGCATCACTACAAGACAGCACATCTTCGTGGATCTGCAGAGGTCTGCTCCAAAGGGCTGTTATATTGCTTAGTGATTGTTGGATATGTTTAATAATAATAGGAAAAGCATATTAATAGCATGAATCTTTCCTAAAATAAGTCTGCTACAGCCTTGCTGGATGGGGACTCACTTTGTCTTGGATTATATAATAATCTGAGGCAAGCATTTCAGGATGATCATCTGTTAATAATTAGCTTGTCCCATTATGGCTCCTGACAGTTGGTAAAGTTGCTCTCCCCATGGAGCCACAAACCCTTTCAGCTCCTTCAGTCCTCTCTCTAACTCATCTATTGGGAACCCCATGATCAGTTCAATGATTAGCTGTGAGCATCCACCTCTGTATATGGCAGGCTCTGGCAGAACTCTAAGGAGACAGCTATACATACTGTATCATACTTGTCTTATTTCATAAGGTATTTTCTGTTTTTATCATGACCACTTCTTTCTTCCTTTTTATTTTTTTATTAATCATTTTCATCTACATTTAAAATTATATTCCTCCTTTTGGGTTATCTTTCCACAAACCCCATCCCATTTACCCTCTCCTCCCATCCTTTTGCTCCCCTACCCACTCACCCACTCCTGCCTCACCCCTCTAGCAGCCCCCTTTGCTGGGGCCTCAAGTTTCCACAGGACCAAGGGTCTCCCACTACATTGATATCAGAGAAGGCCATCCTCTGCTACATATGTATCTGGAGCCATGGATCCCTTCATGAATATGCTTTGGTTGGTGGTTTAGTCTCTGGGAGCTATGGGTGGTCCCGGTTAGTTGATATTGTTCTTACTATGGGGTTGCAACTCCCTTCAGCTCCTTTAGACCTTCTCCCAGCTCTTCCATTGGTGACCTCAGGGCTCAGTCCAAAGTTTGGCTATGAGTATCTGCATCGGTATGGTTTAGGTGCTGGTAGAACCCCTCAGAGAACAATAATATCAGGCTCCTGTCAGCAAGTGTTTCTTGGCTTCATCAATAGTGTCTGGGTTTGGTGTCTGCAGATGGGATGGATGACTATGTGAATAGTCTCTGGATTGCCTTTACTTCAGGCTCATCTCCTTTTGTTGTCCCTGCTTTTCTTTAGGCAGGAACAATTTTGATATAACAATTTTGTGATGGGAGGGTGGACCTATCCCTCAAGTGGAGGCAATGCCTATCTACTGGAAGTAGTCTCTACCAGTTCTATCTACCATTTTTTTTTTTGCATAATTCAGCCAAAGTCATCTCTGTTAGGTCTTGGGAGCCTCTCGCTTCCCTGGCATCTAGAACTTTCTAGTGGCTACCCCAGTTCCCCATCCCCCATTGCCACATATTTCCATTTGATTTCCTGACCCTCTGTACTTCTCTCTTGTCCCTGATCCTGCCCCCCGCTTTTTCCCTCCCCCTTTTTCTCTTCCTCCCAGGTACCTTACTCACTCTACCTTCTGTGATTCGTTTGTGCCTCCTTCTATGTGGGATGGAAACATTCATACCTTCTTAAGCTCCATATGGTTTGTGAGTTATATCTTGATTATTCTGAACAATTGAGCTAACATCCACCTATTAGTGAATGCATACCATATGCATTTTTTGTGTGTGTGTGTAATTGAGTTACCTCACTCAGGATAATATTTTCTAGTTCCATTCGTTTGCATGCAAATTTTATAAAGCCATTGTTTGAATAGCTGATTAGTACTCTATTGTATACAAATACCACATTTTCTGTATCCATTCTTCTGTTGAGGGACATCTGGATTGTTTCAAGCTTCTGGCTATTATAAATAACTCTGCTATAAACATAATGGAGCATGTGTCCTTGTTACATGTTGGACCATCTTTTGGGTATAGGCCCAGCAGTGATATAGCTGGGTCTTCAGGTAAAACTATTTATAATTCTCTTGGAAACCTTTAGATTGAGTTCCAAAGTGGTTTTACCAGCTTGTAGTTCCACCAGCAATGGATGAATGTTCTACTTTCTCCACATCCTCTCCATCATCTGCTGTCACATGCTTTTTTGATCTTAGCCATTCTGATTGGTGTGAGGTAGAATCTTAGAACTGTTTTGATTTTCATTTTCCTGATGACTAAGGATGTTGAGCATTTCTAGTACTTCTCAACCATTCAAGATTCCTCAGTTGAGAATTATTTGTTTAGCTCTGCATCCCATTTCGTAAGAGAGTTATTTGATTTTCTGGAGTCTAATTTCTTTGTATATTTGAATATTAGCCCTCTATTGGATGAAAGTTTGGTAAAAATCATTTCCCATTCATGACCATTTAAAAAAAATTCTTTCATTTTTCCTTTAAATTTACATAGGATATTTAGTGTAAAGTAACTGATAATATAAACAATATTTAATCATCTCTCTAAGATTTGCAATCTCAAATTTTAAGCTGATAATAGAGGCAGTAAATTACCTCTAATAAATAGTGCTGGACTAGGAGCATAGTTGAAAATTATTTGGCAAAGAATATAAAATGACAAATTTTGTTTTTGTAAATTGTTAATAAATAAGGTGTTAAATGTTCTCAGAAACAAATTACAGATATATGAGATAGCACATATATCAACCAGCTTACTTTTTCCATTTTATTACACATCCTTATTTCAAAATATCATTACTACAAATAAAAGATACAATACTCTTTCAGTGCACATGGAAGACTGCACCGATGACATTCAGAATTAAAAATAATCACATGCCAATTCATAAACTGTATCTATGTAAAATTTTTACATATGTTACACATAAAATTATCTGTTTAAAATCTAATTAAGATAATTTAAATGATGTATAAATGATGTATAGATTGCTTTTTAGTGACTTAAAAAGTACATATGATATATATATATATATATATATATATATATATATCATTGACATTTTCCATTTAAAGTGATGTTTTCTTTATGTTGAATCTTCTAATAAAGATATCTGTATAAGTAGGCTTTTATAATTAAAAATAAAGGTAAACATAGGGTCAAGAAATTGAACAGAGGTATGTGGCAATGGAGGATAAGGACCTGGGGTTAACCACCAGAAAATCCCAGTTGCCAGGAAAGTAAAAGGCTCCCAGGACCCAACTAGGATGACATTAGCAGCAAAGGGGACAGAGAACCTGTAGAAACCATATCCAGAGGTTAGGTAAGGCCCCTGGTTGAGGGATGGGGCCATCACTCATCTCCAAAATTATAACCTAGAATTGCTCCTGTCTAGAGGAAATACAGGGACAAAGTCTGCAGCAGAGACTGAAGGAAAAGCCATCCAGAGACTGCCCACACCTATGGATCCATCCCTTATACCACCAGGAAACCCAGACACTGTTGCTGATGACAAGAGGTGCTTTCTGACAGGAGCCTGATACAGCTGTCTCCTAAGCTGTCTCTGTTTGAGCCTGACAAATACAGATGCAGATGGTTGTAGCCTACCATCTTAATGAACAATGGGACCTCAAGAGGAGTTAGGGGGCAAGGGCTGGAGGATCTGAAGGAGTCTTCAACACTATAGAAAGAACAACAATATCAACCAACCAGACTCTCCAGAACTTCCTGGGACTAAACCACCAACCAAAGAGAACGGATGTCTTCAGCTGAGTAGGTAGCAGAGGATGGATTGTTTTTTCTGGCATCATTAGGAGCGGAGGGCCTTAGTCCTATGAAGTCTGGATGCACCAGTGTAGGGAAATGCTAGGGTGGTTAGGTGGGAGCTAGTGCATGGGGCGCACACTCATAGAAGCAGGGGAAAGGGGGATGAGATAGAGAATTTATGGAGGAGAAACTGAGAAAGAGAGCAACATTTGAAATATAAATAAAAAATATTGAATATAAATTGTAAAACAAAAGAAAAAGCAAAGGTAAATTTTTATATTTATAAAAGTTAGGTTTATTGCTGAGTTTTAATTATAATTTCCTCATTTATATGTCTGTTTTATAACAAACAATTAACACTTTGCTATCTATTTTAGTTAGTAAGTTTGATTCCATTGGACTTTCCCTGTTTTATGCAGGAATTTTCTATTCTTGGTCTTTGATACTTATTAATTTTAATTTTTTTGACCTTCTGAAAAGTAACATTTGATTATTGACAGAAATTCCATTTGATTGAAAGACTGTTGGTATAGTACTTACATTTTCAATGTTTTAATATTTATGAACAGAGAATATGTTTTTATTTGAGTCCTAGTAAACTTATTGTGGGTTCTATAGTTTTCAATTAAAATACATTTTCTCTTCATTGGTAAGTTTTCAAAGTAATATTTAAGACTATTGAGAGTTAAATGTATTTTCTGATATCATTTCTATTCCAAAGGTCATCTGATATTGTATAAAATGCAATGGTGGGCAAACACTTTTAATCCCAGGATTCAGGAGTCAGTGTCATGTGGTTCTGTTGAGTTCAATGCATATCTGCCTTACATAATGAGTTCCAGGTCACACAAGCTAACACAATAAAATAATACAAATATATACTCAAACAAAACAAAATAATGTATTCACAACACAATAAGATAAGTCACAAATATGCATAGTATCTGTTTTTGTTGGCTAACTTATAGTGACATGAATATGGTTGATGCTGATTTTCTTTTTTGTTTTACTGCTTTGATCATCATTTTTGTTGTTTTGCTTGCTCATTCTGAGAGATGAGGAACATGTTTTGTCTGGGCAGGGAGGTGTAGTACATTTAGGAGAAAGCAGGGAAGGTTAAATAATATAATTTAAAATATTTTGAATTAAAATTTAAATAAAAATAAAATGAAAATGGTCATTTAATTAATTTAAAGTATTGATAGGATTTGTATGTTTGTAATGTGAAACTATATTTCTTTATTCAGCTATATTTGAGTCTGTAGAGGTTTCTAAATCTATCATCATGTCTCTGGAAATGATATAATTGAATTAATACTCTCTCATTTCTATCCATGTTTATTTGCTTTCCTTAGTTGTTCTAGCAATGACTTCTGTCACTATAGCAAATAATAGTTAGCTCTTTAGAAGCTATTACATAACAGGATTGAATAATGAAAATTAGAAGCATGGACAGATTCATGAGGAATCGAGCATCACTCTTTTTGAAAAAAAATTCTGCCATATCATTAAAAAATATTCTTATTATTTTCAAAGTAGCATTGTACTGAAACTAAAGTACAAAAAGGATACTAAATAAAAATGGCTGACATCTTAGTTAACATATCTATATATTCCATTTAAATATTTATAAATAACACTTGAGAATACATATATATGTGGTCATGGTAAAAAGACACTTATCCCAAAAAATGCAAGTATGGTCCAACATAAACAAGTGAATAATTAGGATACAGATATTGATAACTTGAAATTTAAAAGAGAAAAGAAATAACATCTAAGGATATGGAGATAATATGGCACTATTCTTGCAATATACTCCCTAACAATGAAGTGTAGAAGAAACTTATTTTAGTTTATTCATTTACTTATCACAAGTCCACAACTTGAAGCATACTCAACCATTAAATTTAAATATCAGAAAACTTACTTAAATTTTTACATTTGAAACAATTCTTGATATTTTATCTTAATAATGTGAATATTTTAAGAGTTTAATATTTGTATGAAAAATTTCATAACATCAATGTAATTGTTAGGATATGATCTAAGTTAAAAGAAATCAGTGATCAAAACAAAATTCAATAAATAAAAATTAAATTTTTCTAGATAAAAAGACTGTAAAATTAAAATACCAATTTCCATATAAAATGCTGTATTGAATTATATTTTATTTGCATTATGTTCAAAAGGACATTAGTTGCTTATCTCCAAGAATTATCTGGAAGAGACAATAACAGTAGTTTTCAATCAAACAAATTTTAAGATGTTAAGAAATTTATTCTAGAAAAAGGAATATTATGGATTTTTGTTTTTGTTGTTAACTGCATCCACAGGATACTAAAACATAGCTCCAGAAAATTAAGAATCAATGATGTGTAAATCATTGACATTTTCAATGATTCAACTCACACTGTTACACCATTTGGAAAATCATTGCCTTTAGGATAAAATTTCAGACTCTTAATGTCAACTTAAAAATTTTAAGTTCAATAATATATGTACTTTCAAAATATTTGCAACTATCTAGACAGGTTATGGACTTGCCATGTTCAATAATACTTTCTTCAAACTTGCCAAAAATATTTAAGGCTATTTTATTTATTTTGTAATTTGGATATGAGCTGTAAAATTAGAATGATAATATCTACTGACACATTAGATATAAACATATAAATTATGTTGTAAAGATAGTGGTTCAATAAATGTTGTAAGTACTCTAGGTTATCATGGATAATCTTTACTTTATAACATTAAAATGCTTCTGACATATTGCTAAAAATGTGTCTGATAATAACTTACTTTTTATTATAATAGACATTTTGCCAGACAACTGCCTAAAAAATACATATTCAAACATAAAGTTGGGTTGTACATTTTTAAGAGCAATATTCTCATATATCTCTCAAACTAAATGAAAGGAGATCTCTTGGAGGTAAAATAGAATGATAAATAATTCCTGAAAGCAACATTTGTTTTACCTGCAAGAATTAATCCCTTAAAAGTAATCATTTTGTGTGTGTGTTTGTGTGTGTGTGTGTGTGTGTGTGTGCCTGTGATAGATATGTATCTTTTCTGATTACTCTAAGATGCACTAATTAAATAGTTTACTGTATGATTTTTAAATCTTTTATAACACTTTTTTATTATTTTACTTTAATATTTGAAGTGTAACTCCAGTGAAAACTGTATAAATTAAAATACTTTTATTTTTAGTCTTCTATGGTTGGAGTGGTGATCAGTCTCATATATTACAAGATACTCTGACCTTCTTGGAGGAGAATGATACCATGAATTACTTCTTCCAATTGATGTTCACGTATGCTCCTTCTTAAAATCATTTGTGATTCACGGACACATTCAGAATTCAAAGGAGAACAACGTTTGAAATCATGTTCTGCATAATAATTATATTTTCTTGATTATTCTATAGTCCTGGATGTGTTCACAATTCTCATTCTGCATGGGTCTCAGGCTTTCTGTTCCTCATGCAAGGTATGTATTATTTAGAATTTTTAAATGACAGAGGTAAATATGAACAGTGATATAGAATGATTGCTTTGTGCTTCATGATTTAACATGATTTCTGGACTCACTTTCTTGTTTATTTATTTGTGCCTTATTTAAAATGTTTTGCCTTTAAAATAATATATACATTTTAAATGTTTTGCATGAGAGCTTGTTCATGGATACACTGGATAATAAAACAAACAGACAAATAATCAGAAACTGAAATGCATCATATATTCCTTAGCAAGTCTGAAACAAGAATCTTTATTTTCATATTGACTGAATGAACACTATATGTAAACATATATCACATGGTAATTCATATTACATATATTATATCTATGTAATTTTATAACATTTGAAACAACTAAACTATTTGGTAGTTATTAAAAATATAAATTTAATTTCAGCAATGTATTTTTTATAAAATTGATTCAGTAATTTCTTTTAGTTTAATGGTTTCAAAACATGATGATCTCAAGCATGTTTTTTATTTTTTAATAAATATTCTCTGAAATACTTCTTTAATGAGAGGCTCAAAATGTCTATCCTTCCCCCCAAAATACAGAAATATTTTATCTATTAATGAGGTATGTGAAGGGATGTCAATAATTAGCATTATTTCTCATGAACACAAAATGGTGATATTTGGTAAGGTAAATTAATTGATACTTGTAAAACAAATTAATACACTGTTTGGTAATATTATTTGGCTGTCGTTTAAAAGACCTCTACCAAGTGGGATTGGACATCAGGAAGAAGTCCATTGGGGATGGAGGCACTTACAATATACCTGCAAAGTTCCATGAAGATTAACATTTTCCTTCCTTCAAATAAGCTGTATATTACCTTTGATATTAAACCACAGTTGTCTTTTAATAAAAGCTCTATATTAAATTCTCTCTCTGCTGAGCACTTCCTGAATGACAAAAACAATGGCAGATCTTTATACAGGGGATGTTTTTATTTGTGGGAAAAGTAATTTTTGTAAGAATGACTCATAGGTCACTCTATTCTCCACTAAAAAAGAAATGTTTTAAACTCCTGACATGTTACACTGTTCAGTGCTTCCATAGTTTACAGCAGTGCCTGAGTTTTAATCAGATGGAATTCCCAACACTAAAACTAACTGTTGGTTCATACCTAAATGTATTTGCTGCAACTTTTCATTACCTTGGATCTAGAAGAAGAACAGGTATTAGAAACAAATCATCCAGTAATTCAAAGAGAAATTCGAGAAAAAGCCATGATGACATTAAAGTGTGTTCTCATTATGATAATTGTCACCAGATATTGTTTTTATAAATAATTAAAATGCATTTGGAGAATTTATATTTTATAATTATGATTATTTAAAATTTTACATTATATGTCACTTTTACTTTTCTTAAAAATTGAAAAATATAAAAAACTTTTTCACATATATTTGATATAAGTATGTCTGAAACTAGTTTCTGCTTAAATATAAAATTATATAAATTTGTTAAAATCAATATTAAATATAGGAAACTATTTCTGTGGTTTTCTGAGTCTATGTTTTAGAACACAGTGGACAGTTGGTCATGGGGTCACTGTTTTAATTTTCTTATATGTAAACAGATTTCTGAATGGTACAACTTTAATTAAAGTTATTTTTTTAACTTAGAAAATCAGTTTCGGGCATTTGTGTATCATACTTTTTTAACTAGCTCTAAACATTAATTTTTAAACATCTTTTCTTATTCCATCTAAAGGAATTATTCTAACTTTTAACTATTTTAAGAATCCTCATTTGGGCCTTCCTTCTTGTTTAACTTCTTAGGATCTGCAGGGTGTATCTTGGGTATCCTGTACGTTTTGGTTAATATCCACTTCTCAGTGAGTACATACCATGCATGTCCTTTTGGGCCTGTGTTTACTAACCCAGGATGATATATTCTAGTCCAATCCATTTGCCTGCAAAATTTACGATGTCCTTGGTTTTAACAGGTGAATAGTATTCCATTTTGTAAATGAGCCACATTTTACATATCTATTCTTTGATTGAGGGACATCAGGGTTGCTTCTAGCTTCTGGCTATTACAAATAAGGATGTTGTGAACATAGTGGAGCACATAGCCTTGTAGTATGGTGGCGCATATTTTGGATATATGTCTAGGTGTGGTATAGCTGTGTCTTCAGGTGGAATTATTTCCAATTTCCAGAGGAGCTGCCAAATTAATTTTCAGAGTGGTCGTAACAGTTTGCAATTGCACCAGCAATGGAAGATTGTTCCTCTTTCTCTACATCTTTGACAACATGTGCTGTCACCTAAGGTTTTGATCTTAGCAATTTAGATTGGTGTAAGGTGGAATCTCAGAGTCATTTCAATTTTCATTTCCCTGGAGGCTAAAAATGTTGAACGTTTCCTTAAGTCTTTCTTGGACATTAGAGATTCCTCTGTTGAGAATTCTCTGTTTATCTCTGTATCTCATTTTTTTTCTTTAAAAATGTGATTTTTTAAAAAAACTCAGTTGAATACAAAAGTGTTTGTTAGTTTTTAATTCTCAAGATAGATTCCCAACCCTCCACCCACAGCCCATCCTGCTTCAGTGGTATTGCTTGTCATCAGCCTATTTTCTCCTTATAAGAAGTTAATGGCTCAGAATAAATACTGAGTTTACCATTACTAGTAAACTGTTTAGAGATGTAAAGAAGCTAACAAGCAAGGTTCTTTCAAAGTGAAGTTAATGAAAATCCCAATAATAGCAGTAACTAACTTCCACAAAGCACCATTAAATGCTGAAAGCTAAAAAATAGATATTACTTTCAATAATATTTCATTTTCTATTAGAGAAATCTTTACATTAAATAAGCCTCTATTACCCCTACAGAAATTGTCAAGCTTTTATTATGATGCCTATAAAAAGTAGGTGACTGTAAGTAGACATGATCAGTAAAAGCGCAGTGCAATGACTTCACCCACTTGCCTCAGAAACATACAGACTGTGCCACATCTAATCACAGATAGCAGAGTGGTGGCAATAACCAAGCCACAAGCAACACAATCATGACACCTTCTGGTTATGTCTACAGGCTTTTGGAGGTTCTAGCAGTCTATGAAAGCAGTAACAAGATAGGTAAGGAAAACACTCCCCCTATCCCCCCCCCAAAAAAACCTTAAGGTTTGTACTCTGTACTGCAACCGCGCAAACAGAGTGTATCAGTATATCATAACATATGCAGACACTGGAATTCATGCTTGAAAAAAGGCTATTCCTCAGTGACACCAACTGGTTGATAGGTACACACTTATTTAAACAGATACTGAACGATAAAAATGTGACTTGAAACATCAACTCTTTGGAACTAGAAAAAGTAATACAGAACCATTTTAGGAAATAAAGTTAACTACGAACAGATACCTTCCTTTTTCCTATCTAAACCATGATTCCATCTATATACAGTATACCTGACTCCACTGTTCGCTTCCCAAGTTCATCATAAACAACTGCTCACTGAAACTTCATTTCCGGTGCTGCTACACTAGATTGCAAAATCATCCTACTTCTCCTGCACTTTTAAAAGCTCTATGATGCCTATGCTCACAGCTGGGCTCCACTTTTTACAATAGTAAAATTAATCAACAGCGTAACCTGTAATATGTAATATGCTGTGATCTATCATGTGAGCAAAACCTACTATCAATTCCTTTCTGCAGATACATAAGATTTTTGCATAGTGTTAAATGTCATCAACAATGAGAAATACAAAAAAATTCAAGAAAATGTTTTAGCCTTATTTGGTAGGTTAGTTACACTTCTCAAAGTTCAAAGCTAAAATCAGCTACTCACACAATTCCATATGGTCTGCAGAGTAAGACCTTACCTCAGTCTCCAAATATGCATTAAAAGAACATTTAACACATTTGATTTTATGCAGTAGTCTAAAGTATTAATATTTATTAGTACTTCTCATGTTTTACATAATTCATTAAATACTTATTGATTAAGACAAATAAATATAATGTTGAATCCACTTATTCTCATTTTATAGTTATTGATCTTAATTTCTAGTGTTGAAATATTAAATGGAAAATTGTAATACTATAATTAGAAACTGAAGATTAACATAGAAAATAGCTTTCTAAAGCACCTTGGGTTTATTTAGCACAGTCTAATTTGACTTTATATTCAAAGACCTCCTGTGTTAAAGTTGGTGTTTTAATTAAAACTGTTTTAAGTTCTAGTAGCCATTAATCTGTAAATTTAAAGACTTTGTTGGTGCTGTCACATACTTTACTTCATTAGCACATGTTTGATCCTTTCTTTAGAAGATATTGCAGTGGATGCTCTAATTTATTATTTTTAAAACATAAATAAAATTAGTCTACTAATTTTAAGTGATAGCACAGTAACATTAACTGCTTTAAAATTATGAAATAGCCTCATCATTGATATTAAATATTAATCTATTTGTGTTTTAAATGTATAAATATATGTCTTTCATATAACACAATAATTTCAATATTTTTCACACATCTGAGTGTCTAGAGAATGTTAAATATGTGATGATGTCACTATTCACAATAACTATCATGATTATTCTGGTTTCCTGCATTTCATTTTAATTGATATTGTGACATGTGATATTTCAGACAATTTCACTGTCAACAATTTCCTTTTAAAAGAAGTCTCCATTCCTGTAATCTAAAGTTAGAGGCTTATGTCATGAATGAATGAAGCATGTGGTACATCTGCACAAATTTCCTTTACATTCATTAACTCAGCCACTTAGAGAATTTGCTCACAATGTTATTTCCTAGTCTGACCTGCCAATTATAATGTAGGCATATCACTGGACCTCCTTTCCCTCATGTTGTTCTCCATTTTTGTTCCTGGAGTTTCTTCACACAGGAATAATTCTGGGTCAGAGCTTTTGACTGAGGGATGGCAACCTCATCTTTCCACTTGATGTCCTGTCCCTCCACTGGAGTTTGACTCTAAAAGTTCCCTCTCCCTACTGTATATCATTTCATCCAAGGTCCATTCCTTTGAGTCCTGAGAGTCTCTCACCTCCCAGGTCTCATGTACATTCTAGAAGGTCACCACACCTCCTACCTCACAAAGTTGCCTGTTTCCATTCTTTCTTCTGGCCCTCAGGGCTTCAGTCCTGCTCCTCCCCCCCCATGCCTGATAATGTTCCCCCTTCCTCTCCTGTTCCCTCTATCATACAGGTTCCTCCTTCTCTCTGCCCTCCCCACGCCATGACTGATGAGTAGACAACCCACACAATCTCAGTTCCTTTGACCATGGCTAGCCATAATGAAAAGTAAGAACTCCAGCTTAGCCAGGAATGTTTTAAGATCAAGATTAGTACAGCTGCAAACTATGATGTACCACAAAGTGCAGATCTTTCAGAGACAACATTTCCTTTAGTTTTAAACAATATTATAACAGTTTCTCAGCCTCTACTTATTGACCTAAATATAGCAAAGGCTTTGCTGAAACATTTCACTCAAAGTCAGACATAAAGGCTTTATTATACATGTCACCACAGATAATATCTGTGTCGTTTTGTTTTAAATTATGAGAGAGATTGAATTCACTACTTAGTCTTATTTACTACAACTAGAACTGTCAGAGACCAGGACCCCTAACAGGGACCCCTGCCGGCCTTCCCCCTCGCCTGGAAACCGAAGCCTTGTCACCCACCTACATCCTGTTCAGTTGAATACCTTGACTATGCCTCATCCTGCTGAGAGCTGATGCACAAAGAGATAGCTACTTCTGAGAAAAGCCCCTAACCACAAAATGTTCTAGGGCACAGGCCAAGAAGAAGCTGTACCTTTCCATGACCCCACCTGCCTTCCCCCTCCCCTAACCCGAGCTTGTTATAAAAAGCTTGCCTTTTTTAAAATACACGGCTCTTGACAAGCAACTGTTTGCTTGGGTCCTTCTTTTCTCTCGCCCGTTTCTCTTCCAGGTTTTGGTTCTCCTCGCCCCCACGAATAACTGAGACCCGCAGGTCGGGTCATAGAACAGCTTTGGAATTGGTCTGATGAAATGGCATTTAGATATTCAAATATACAGAGAAATTGCAATTAGGTAGGCCATGAACTCTTATGGAGATCACAAGCAGTTAGAATTATAAAGAATGAAGGAGCTAATCTGTGTTGGAGGTTTCTATAAGAAAGCAAATTAAATATGAAGTCAAAGAAGTTGTCATTGATGACTTTCCTCATATTTTCAATATCCCTACTCTGACCAAGGAAAGACTTTGCCAATACAAGTGATCTTAGGTCTTTGATATGAAAAATTTGTTCTCAAAAGTTCACATTCCTCTGCTTCCCACACTTATCTAAACTTTTTGAATTAAATTATATAATTTATACACACACATATCTATATCTCTACCTCTACCTCATATACATCCATATCATATTTGTATATATATATATAATTTGCTTGGCACAGGGAGTGGAACTACTAGGAGGTATGGCCTTGTTGGAGTAGGTGTGGCCTTGTTGGATGAAGTGTGTACTGTGAAACTGGGCTTAAAACCTTTGCCCTAGCTGCTTGGAAGTCAGCCTTCTCCTGTTTGCCTTTAGAATGAGATGTAGAACTCTCAGCTATTCGCACATCATGCATACCTAAATGCTGCCATGATCCTACCTTTATGATAGTGGACTGAACCTCTGAACCTTTAAGCTAGCTACAATTTAATGTTGTCCTTTATAAGAATTGCCTTGATCATGATGTCTGTTAAGAGCAGTAAAACCCTAAGACACATATATGCACGTATATTTATATATAAATAATTTATATATAATTTGTTATTTGACATTTTTATACAAATATGAAATGCATTCTAATTCCTCTTACCTCTTACTCTAAGTTGAATATAAACTTCCCAATCTTTCATATCTTTCTCTTTCCAACACACATGACTTTGCTTTGTTCTCTGACTAATGAGTTAAACAAGGCCTATGACTATGACTTAGAAAGTCTACATTAGCAATTAGTGGCCTCACTGGGGTAAAAAAAATCTAAAGACAATGACTCCTATAATTATCAGAAGTCAATAATTTAGATCATATAATGATCAGGTCACATAAACTCCCCATTCATCCATAATTCATTGAACACAGACCATTTTTATTATAAAATACAATTTGGGGTTTTGATTTTTAGCAATAATGGAACAAGTAAGTTCACATAATCTTAAAGATAAACTGGGTATTGTTTTCAGTATGGGATATAATGAACCTTTGAGAAGTAGACAGGGAATGTAATATATATCCCTCAAACTCCAGATATCACCTGGGTCACAGGCTGAGTGTCCAGATGGTGACAATTTGGAGAGCTAATAGAGTGAAAGGAAGTCATAAAAGACATGCCTTTGGAAAAGATATGGGACTCTAGCTCCTTCGCCTTTCTGAATTTTATTTTCTGGACTACTATGAAGTAAGGGGCTTTGCTTTCTTTAGTGATTCTTGGAATAATAATGTGTTGTGACATCAGTGACACAACTGAGTGACAATGCTGAGTAGCTAAGAATTGATACCTTTAAAATAGTGAACAAGATAAATCTTCCTTCCATTCCATTTGCTTATCTTGGGTATTTTTATACCATGGCTGAAAGCTAACAAAAAGAAACAAATAACATCAATTAGACACACTTGAAAAATAACAATGACTTTCTAATGAACCTGTTAACTCTATTAATAAATGGAAAGATACTGTTTGGAGAATGCTGTAAAATATTTGTATAGCTGTATTTTAATTAAATTGGAATGTGTGAATTGAAGAGGCATGACTGTCTTAAGAATGGAATGAAAGTCTATACATGCTTTCTGTTCAGTGCAATTAGCAATACATAGAATAAAAACCTTGCAAACCAGAAGAACAACTCTTTGTGAGCAACGTTTCATCATACATTGTCAACATTCAATTATTTATTTCACATTGAAATACATGCTAATATAAGAGAGAATTGTAATTTTTAGTTACTATGTTTGTTGGAATTGCCCAGGGATTGCTTGGCTTCTTCAGACACAAATCTTAGCACTATGTGAATATCTCAGTTTGCTTGAAGTTGTTCTCATAATTAACCATATGTTGTTTGACACTTTTAATTAAAAGTTAAATTATTTTATTAATAAAATAAATTTTTCAGGCTGGCTTTGAACTCTAGATCTTCCTGTCTTTGCCTCCCATGAAACCAGGATTATAAAAAAGTAATTAATACCAACAAGTGGCCTACCTAAATAAAAATTTGGGGTCAAAGACTATGCATTAGTACATTAAAACCATGTTCTGGATAATTTTGTTAGGTCACAAAAATTAATTTCATTTTACCTATTGGATGCCAATGAAAACATTGCAGATTAATTTAGTATTGGAAGAAGATGGAAAGGAGCACCTGGATATCTATGATATAACCTATTAAACAAGATATTACATAATTTAAAAGGCAAAGATAAAAGATTTTAAATCATAGGGATGGCAATTGTTAAGAAAGAATTAGATGTTTTCGGAACTGCTGACTACAAACAAGTGCAGTAGTCGATGTAGTAATAAATACATAGATAGTAGTAGTAAATAAATACATAGATAGTTAAAACCTGTGGGATGGAGAATTTGCACTGCACATAAAATTTTATTCTTGTACAATATTTTGATTTATATGCTTGTGAATAAAACTGTGTATTTGTAAATACTGGTTTTTTAGGTAGAATCAATTAAGTCAAAAAACTTTAAAGCTTACTGAGCTCATTGCCAGGTTTAAGAAAATCATGACCTCACATGCCCCACCTACTTTGACAGAAACTGTGCTTTCTGTTTAAAGCATTCATTTAAGAACAACAAATTTGCCTTAGCTGTCTGTGTAGTTTAGAAAACCAGTGACTATGTGTGCACTTACAGTAATAGTACAGATTATTAAACTGGTTGACAAACTTACCTCAACATGGTTCATTTCAATATGGTAGCCATTTTTTAAAATTATGTACCAACATTTCAACGCTAAAGGTCGTTAATTTGACTTTGCAGAATTCTAGTCTGAATTTGAATTTGAGTGTTAAAAGTTTTATCAGAAATTTTGTAAAGGCTTTCTTACACTCAAATTGGATCTTTTACAGTTTCATATATATATATATATATATATATATATATATATATATATATTTTTTTTACAGCTTATACCTTAACATTTATTGACCCAACAAATTTTGAAGTTATCTTACATATATAAAATTTAAGTAGAATAAAAAGAAAAATCTCAAAAAAATAAAATAAGTTAAATAATTTTATAAAGATGAATAACAATATCCATAAGTGTTTGGTATTACTGATAGCACTATGAGTAATATATTATGAAATCAATATTATTAGAACAATTTGTTAGAATATAACAATGTCACAATATATAATATAATGTTATTGTTTCATAATTGTAAGGTTAAAGTCATAAATTAAAAGTGAATATATATTTATATGGCAATGCCCCCTATTAATGATGTTCCTGTATAAAATTCTCTATTACTCATCAGCATACACAGTAAAAGAAAACATTGTGTTTGTAAAAGTAAAGTGCATTATTTACACTTGAAAATGTTTGCCTTGCATTATGCACATCTTCTGTTAGTTGCCAATATCTGTAAGTTTATAGTCTGTTTAGAATGTCGCTTATAAATTTTACTGCTGATTTGTAATTTTAGTCTATTTGTGAAAAAATAAATTAGCTATTATTTTTAGTTATTTAGTTATTACTTTTAATTTCATGCATATATTATAAATTGGAAATATTAAAATAATATATAGTATCTATTATGAAGATACACTCAAGTTTTCTTAGATTTTATTTTTTTTGATTAATTCATTCATTTATTTACATTTCAAATGTTAAATATTGTCCCTGTTCCCAGTCCCTCTTCCAGAAGAACCCCACCACATACCCCCTCCCTTTGAGTCTAAGAGTGTGCTCCCCCACCCACCTATCCATTTCTACATTATCCCTCTAGTATCCCCCTTCTCTGGTCCATCAAGCAGCTACAGAACCAAGAACATACCCCTTCCACTGAGGACAGACAAGGCAGGCCTCTGCTACATATGTGCAGGGGCTATGGACTAACATGTGTATGCTCTTTGGTTGGTGACTTAGTTTCTGGGAGATCTGAGGGGTACAGTTAATTGATACTGTTGTTCTTCTTATAAGGTTGCTATCCCTTTCAGCTCCTTCATTCCTGTCCTTGACTTTTCCGTAGAGTTCTCAGACCTCAAATCCAATGGTTGGATATTTAACTATCTACATCTGTGTTAGTCGAGTGGTGGTAGAGCTTCTCAGAGGACAGCCATGCCAGGCTCCTGTCTGCAAGCACAACATGGCATCAGTAATTGTGTCCATGTTTGGTATCTGTACATGGACTGGATCCCAAGTTCGGGGAGTCTCTGGGTGGCCTTTCTACCAGTATATGCTAGATTTTTGTTGTCCATAGACTTCCTTTAGAAAGGAACAATTCTGGGTTAAAATTTTGTGATGGGTAGGAAGCCCAATGCCTCAACTAGGGGGTTAGTTTATCTATTGAAAGTGATCTCTTCAGGTTCCTTCTCTCCACTGTTGGGCATTTTTGCAAATGTCATCCCCATTGGGTCCTGGGAGCCACTCACATTCCTAGTGTCTGGGACATTTAAGAGGTTCCACCCATTTGCTTGAAAAATTCATAATGTCTTTGCTTTTAATAGCTGAACAGTATTACACTATGCATATTTACCATATTTTCTTTATCCATTCTTCAGTTACGAGAGTCTACCTCCTGCAAGAAGACAGAGCATCAAGTGACAGAGGAGGTTGTCATCCTACAGTCAAAATTCTGACCCATAATTGTTCCTGTCTGAAAGAACTGCAGGGATGGGAATGGAGAGGAACTTGAGGAAAGGAAGGTTCAATGACGGGACCAAAGGAGGATCCAGCTCAAGGGGAGGTCCTAAGGCTGGACACTATTACTGAGGCTATAAAACACTCACAAAAAAGGGATCTATTATGATTGCCTTCCAAAAGATCAAATAAGCAAAAGAAAGACATGCAGATATTTGCACCTAACCAATGAACAGAAGCTGCTGACCCCTGTGGTTGAATTAGGGAAAAGCTGGAAAGAGCTGGAAAGGAGGATAAACCTATAGGAAGACCAGTGGTCTCAATTAACCTGAACCCCTGAGATCTCTCAAACACTGGAACACCAAACAGGCAACATACACTAGCTAATATGAAGCCCTAAACACATATATAGCAGAGGACTGATGGGTCTGGGTTTATTCATAGAAGATACACCTAACCCTCTAGAGACTGGATATCCCAGGGAGTTTAGAGTTCTGATGGGGTGGGGGACTGGGGAGGACATCCTCCTGGAGACGGGATGGGGGGGTGGGGAGGAGTTATAGGATGTGGAAAAGTCGCAGGGTGGACTGGGAAGGAAATAAAATTTGGAGTTTAAAATAAATTAATTAATTAGTTTAAAAAACAGAAAACAAACAAACAAACAACAAAACCCCAAACAAACAAACAAACAAAAAAAGAAGTTGAAAATTGCTTGGTCAAGGTCTGGAAAGAATTGTGTTGGAATTTGGATTGGAATTGCATTGATTCTGTAAATTTCTTTCTAAGAGATGGTCATTTTTACTGTGTTATTCTTAAGTATCCATGAGCATGGGATATCTTTCTGTCATCTACTATCATCATCAAATTCTTTTTTCCAGATTTAAAGTTCTTGTCTTTCTTGGTTAGATTTACAACAATATATTCTATACTAGTCATGATATTATAAAGGGTCTTGTTTCCCTAATTTCTTTCTTGGCACATTTATCATTTGTATAAAGTCGGGCTACTAATTTTTTTTTAGTTAACTTTTTGTATTCAGACATTTAGCTAAAGGTGCTTATTAGCTGTAGAAGTTCTCTGGTTGAAGTTTTGAGTTTGCTTATATATGCTACCATAACATCTGCAAATAGTGATATTTTGACTGCTTTTCTAAATTGCATCCCTGAGATCTTTCATTGTCCCATTGCTCTGGATAGAATCTCAAGTCCTGTAGAGTATAGTTTCAAATAGTGAACTATGCTAAATCTGGCTATGCACCAGCAACAGTGGTCTAGCTCACATAATGTCCAGCTCCAAGTGGCCATGTTGCCCTGTTTCCAAGTCCAGCCTGCCACTGTCACTCATGTCAAGTGACTCATGTCAAAAATTAGCTCCCACACTTGGTCTTCCTTCTTCATGAGCTTCATGTGTTCTGTGAGTTGACTCTTGGGTATTTCAAGCTTCTGGGCTAATATCCAATTATCAGTGAGTGAATACCATGCCCGTTCTTTTGTAATTGTGTAACCTCACTCAGAATGACATTTTCTAGTTCCATCCATTTACATAAGAATTTCTCGAATTCATTGTTTTTAATAGCTGAATAATATTCCATTGTGTAAATGTACCACATTTTTTTGTATCCATTCCTCTGTTGAAGGACATATCAGTTCTTTCCAGCTTCTGTCTAATATAAATAAGAAGGTATGATCATAGTGGAGAGTATGTCTGTGATATATGTTGGAGCATCTTCTGGGTATAGCCCACTGGTGTGAGGTGGAATCTCAGGGTTGTTTTGATTTGCATTTCCCT
>NW_021620966.1:5135364-5180942 GCF_004785775.1 Grammomys surdaster | reverse complement strand
ACTGGTGTGAGGTGGAATCTCAGGGTTGTTTTGATTTGCATTTCCCTGATTACTAAGGATGCTTCTTTAGATGCTTCTCAGCCATTTGAGTTTCCTCAGTTGAGAATACTTTGTTTAGCTCTGTATCCCATTTTTAATAGGGTTATTTGATTGTCTGGAGTCTAATTACTTGAGTTCTTTGTATATATTGGATATTAGTGTCTAATTTCTTGAGTTCTTTGTATATGTTGGATATTAGTCCTCTATCAGATGTAGGATTGGTAAAGATCTTTTCCCAATCTGTTGGTTGACATTTGGTCCTATTGACAGTATCCTTTGCCTTACAGAAGCTTTGCACTTTTATGAGGTCCCATTTGTGAATTCTTGCTCTTAGAGCATAAGCCATTGGTGTTCTGTTCAGGAACTTTTCCCTTGTGCCTAGGTATTCAAGGGTCTTCCCCACCTTCTCGTCTATTAGTTTCACTGTATCTGGTTTTATGTGGAGGTCCTTTATCCACTTGGATTTGAGCGCTGTACAAGGAGATAAGAATGGATCTATTTGCATTCTTCTACATGCTGACCTCTAGTTGAAACAGCACCATTTGTTGAAAATGCTGTTCTTTTTTTCCACTGGACAGTTTTAGCTCCTTTGCCAAAGATCAAGTGACCGTAGGTGTGTGGGTTCATTTATGGATCTTCAATTCTATTCCATTGATCTTCTTGCCTGTCTCTGTACCAATACCATGCCATTTTTATCACTATTGTTCTGTAGTACAATTTGAGGTCAAGGATGGTGATTCCTCCAGAAGTTCTTCTATTTTTTGAGAATAGTTCTCACTATTCTGGGTTTTTTGTTATTCCAAATGAATTTACAAATTGCTCTTTCTATCTCTATGAAGAATTGATTTGGAATTTTGATGGGGATTGCATTGAATCTGTAGATTGCTTTTGACAAGATGGCCATTTTTACTATATTTATCCTGCCAATCCACGAGCATGGGAGATCTTTCCATCTTCTAAGATCTTATTCAATTTCTTTCTTCAGAGGCTTGAAGTTCTTGTCATACAGATCTTTCAGTTGTTTGGTTAGATTCACACCAAGGTATTTAGGTCCTTCTTAGAAGGAGTAACAAAATACTCAAGGGAGCAAGTATAAAGAAAAAGTTTGGGACAGAAACTGAAGGAGGGGCTGTCTGGAGACCATTCCATTTGGGTATCCATCCCATGTACCATCACCAATGGTAGACTCTTACGTGGATGTCAGGAAGTGCATGCTGACAGGAGCCCGACAGGAGACAGGAGCTGTCTCCTTAGAGGTCTACAAGAGTCTGACATATTCAGAGGCATATGCTCACAGCTAATCATTGAAATGATAAAGGGGTTCCCAATGGAGGAGTTAGAGAGAAGACTGAAGGATCTGAGAGGGTTTGTAGCCCTGTGAGGAGAGGAACAATGAGAGTTGGAACAACCAACTAACCAGAGCTCCCAGAATTTAAACCACCAGCCTGAGAGCACATAGGGAGGGATCCATGGCTCCAGCTGTATATGTATGTGAGGATGGCCTTGTTGGGTATAGGTGGGAGAGGAGATCCTTGGTGCCATGAATCCAAGGGTGGGGAGGTGGGAGTGGGAAGGCACATTCTCACAGAAGCAGGAGGAGGGGGGATGGGATGGGGGTTCCTGGGCGGGGGGGGGGGATGGCATAAGGGGATAACATCTGAAATGCAAATAAAATATCCAATAAAAAATAAAATAATATAAAAATTAACAAAGAATTTGCTAAAGAATAAAAAACAAAAACAAAAACAAAAACAAAAACAAAAACAAAATCTATCTCCCAAGCTAGCCCTGCTGGTCTCTGCTTGCTAAACTGACCAAACCAGTCTTTCTTGAAATGCTGAAATGCGTGGAGCCACCACTTTCATTTCCTAGGCCATCCACACCCTGTGTTTGCCTACAGAAAGCCAGCTACCATACACTCAGATCCTCTTAACCCTGTGAAATTAAAACACTAGAGACTTATAACATCACAGCCAGAAATATAATAGTAAATCTCTAACCCCAAAATGGCTGCAAAAAGAACACAAAACTCAATTCACATAAATACAAACTGTACACCTAGACTGAGCAAATGTACCCTACATTACTCTATTGCCCATCTATGGAATCCCTAGCTACTTGCTGCACCTCCAGGCCAAGTAGTTCTGGTTCATATTCATCTTTTTCTCCCTCCATTTCTTCATCCTTCTTCCTCTGTCTCATCTCTCTTCTTCTGCCTCTTTCTCCTCTCTAAAACTTCCAGCTCTTCCTTTTCCTCCCACTGCCCAGTAACAGGCTCTTGATTTATCTGACCAATTAAGATTTCACCTGACTTCCCCTGAGTACATGATCTGCTCCTACTTGGAGTATCCCTCTTGAGGGAACAGAAAATGCAAACAGCAATCCAGAATACTTTCCCCTTTTTGTGCCAAAGTCCTGTATTGAATAAATAGGGAGAGAATTGGAAGATTTGTCTTGGCCTTGATTTTAATGGAATTGTTCTAAACTTCTCTCCATTTAATGTTTAATTTAATGTTTGCTATTGCTTTGCAGTATATTGTTTTATTATGTTTAGGTATGTGTCTTGTATCTATGATCTCTCTAACACTTTTAACAGGAATGAATGTTAGACTTTGTCAAAGATATTTTCAGCATCTAAAGACGTGACCATGTAATTTCTTTCTTTCAGTTTGTTTTTTATGATGGATAGCTTTGATGGATTTTCTTAAATTGAAACATCCTGGCATGTCTGAGATGAAGCATACTTGATCATGATAGGTAATTTATGTGTTCCTTGATTCAGTTTGCCAGTATTTTACATAGTATTTTTTTTGCACCAATGTTCATAAGATACATTGGTCTGAAATTCTCTTTTTTGAATCTTTGAGAATGTAAGTATCTGGGTGATTATGGCTTCATAGGATGAGTTTGGTTATGTTGCTTCTGTTTCTAGTTTGTGCAATAGTTTGAGAAGTATTGCTATTAGCTCTTCTTAAAGCCTGGTAAAATTCTGCACTAAAACCATTTGACCCCGGACTATTTTTGTTGGGAGACTTTCAATGACTAATTTTATTTTCTTAGAGGTTTTTAGGACTGTATGAATAGTTTACCTCGTTGACTTAAATTTGGTAAGTAGTACCTTTCTAGAAAATTATCCATTTCTTGGAGATTTTCCAGTTTTCTACAGTACAAATTTTTGAAGCTAATGATTCTTTAAATTTTCTTATTGTCTATGGTTATGTTTCTGTTTTCATTACTGATATTGTTTATTTGGATACTCTTTGTGTGTCTATTCATTAGTTTGATTTAGGGTTTGTCTATTTTTTTTTGGATTTCTCAAAAACAAGCACTTGGTTTTCTTGTTTTTTTTGCATTGCTTTCTATTTTTTAACTGACTGATATCAACCCTAATTTTCATTATTTCCTGTCTTCTACACCACTTTGATGTGCTTGGTTCTTTTTTTTTCCTAGACTTAAAAGTGTACTTTTTGATTTTTATAATAAA
This sequence comes from Grammomys surdaster, assembly GCF_004785775.1. Classification (NCBI taxonomy): domain Eukaryota; kingdom Metazoa; phylum Chordata; class Mammalia; order Rodentia; family Muridae; genus Grammomys; species Grammomys surdaster. The sequence goes on along the minus strand of NW_021620966.1, from coordinate 5,177,419 downwards.
TTATTTTATTTATTTAGATTCTGCATGTTGTCCCCTTTCTTGGTCCCCCTCCTAGATTTCTTCACCTCATTTCCCTCTGCCCTTGCCTCTGTGAGGGTGCTCCCCCCCACACCTATCCACCCCTACCTCAACCTCCCCTCCTTCAGTATTCCTCTTTTATGGAGCATCAAGTGTCTACAAGATTAGGAGTTTCCTCTCTCATTAAGATCGGACAACACAGTCCTTTCCTACATATGTGCTGGAGCTCATGGTTCAGCCCATGTATTTTCTTTTGTTGGTGGCTTTGTCTCTCGGAGCTCTAAGGGGTCCAGGTTAGTTAATATTTGTTGGTTTTCTTATGGGGTTGCTATTACAATCAGCTCCATCAGTCCTTACCCTAACACTTCCAATGGCTTCCTGGACCTCAGTGCAATGGTCAGCTGTAAATATCTGCATTTGTGTCAGTTGCTGGCACAGCCTCTCAGAGGACAGTCATGCTAGGCTCCTGTCTGAAAGCACAACATGGTATCAGTAAGAGTGTCAGGGTTTGGTTTCTGGGCATGGAAAAGATCTCAGCTTGGGATAGTCACTTGTTGGCCCTTCATTCAGTCTCTGCTAAATTTTTATCCCTGTATTTCCTTTAGACAGGAACAATTGTGGGTCAAAAAATTTTGAAGGTTTATGGGTTACCCCATCCCTCAATAGGGGGCACTGTCTATCTACTGGAGTTGGTTTCTTAAAGTTCCATCTCTCCCCATTGTTGGGAATTTCAGCTAAGGTCATACCCATTGAGTCCTGGGACCGTCTCAGATCCCAGGTCTCAGGGACATTCTACCTATGTCACTGGTGATTATTCAGTTTTCCCTTCTATGTTGGATTGAAGCATCTTCACTTGGGTCTTCAAAAATCACAGGATCATCTCATTAGACGTTGAAAAATGCAATGTAACTTCATGTTAAATGTTTTTGAGTGATTAAGAATTAATGGCACCTACTTAAACATAATAAAAGCAACACACAGCAAAACAATTCCCAACATCACATTAATTGAAGACAGACTTGTAGCAATCTCATGTAGCAGGATGGTTTCCTGCTGCTGCTACTATTTGCAGTAGAGTGATTGGGGAGGAGCTAATGTGGGAGGATATAGAGGAGAAGGAAGAGGAGGATCGAGGAGAAGGAAGGAGGTGCAGCAGGAGAGATGGCTGGAGACATCCGAGTGTTTTTAGCAGTTTTGAGTAGTTATTCATATCTAGGTTAGTTAATTAGATATACAATTCTAATTGTGTAGGCATCTTGTAAATTGAGCATATCCAAATATATAAACAGTGGATAATCTTTAACAATAAGAGTCTTCATTTTACCAGATACCGTGGGCATGTTGGGTATTCTGGGGTTTAATCAAGCTTTGTGGAGCCATTTCTCACGCTGGCGTCTTGTGTGTGCCAGGCCCGGTGTTTCTGGCTGGCCTGAGCCGTGGTCAGAGCTGAGCAGCGGTGAGAACACGTCACTGCTCTTGGCCTCAGGCCTTGTCTTGTTGGGAACATGGCAGCACCATAAGAACATGCCAGATTGGGTGTCACAGTTTTAAATATTGTCAACAATGTCACTAGAATTAGGGACAAGACAAGGCTGCCACTCTCTCCTAACCTGTTCAATACCTGAAATTCTGGCTAAAGTAATTAGGCAGAAAAGTGATTTCAAGGGGATACAAATTGGAAAGGGAGAAGTAAAGGTATCATTATTTGCAAATGATATGATAATACACATAACTGAGCCCAAAATTTCTACCAGAGAATTTCTATAGATGGAGTTCTATTCAACACGTTCAGCAAAGCAGCTGGATATAAAATTAAGTCAAACAAGTCATTGATACAAATGATAAAAGAATTGAGAAAGGGATTAGGAAAACCACACCCTTCAAATAATATAAAATATCTAATCAACTCTAACCAACCACGTGAAAGATCTGTATGACAAGAATTTCATGTACCTAGAGAAAGAAATCAAAGACCTCAGAAGATGGAAAGATTTCCCATATTCATGGATGAGTAGGATTAACATAATGAAAATCCCATCTTTCCAAAAGCTATCTACAAATACAATGCAATTCCCATTAAAATTCCTACACAATTCTTCATATACATAGACAGAACAATTCTCAATATGGAAAAACTAAAAGCCCAGCATAGCAAAAAACACTTCTCAACAATAAAACAATGTCTAGAGTAATAAGCATCAGTTATCTCAATGTTTTACACAGCAATAGTGATTTTAAAAAGGCATGGTATTGTTAAGTCAAATTTACTTTTATATTCCATTATCAGAACCTTCTAATTTCTTTATGGTCACATTAACTCCTGTGAACTTTTCTCTTAGCACTGCTTTCATTGTGTCCCATAAATTTGTGTATTTTGTGCCTTTCTTTTCATTGAATTTTAAAAAGTCTTTAATTCTTTCTTTATTTCTTTCCTGACCCAAAGATCACAGAATAGACAGTTGTTCAGTTTCTATGATTGAGTAGATTTTTAAGTGTTTCTGTTGTTGTTGAAGTCAAGTTTTAATCTATGGTGGTCTGGTTAGATACAAAGCATTACAGTATTTCAATTTTCCTGTTATCTTTGCTTTGTGATGTACTATATGGTCAATTTTGGAGAAGAATCCATGAGGTGCTGAGAAGAAGGTATATTTTTTTTTTTTTTGGTTTGGGTGACATATTCTATAGACGTTTGTTAGTTCTGTTTGATTCATAATGCCTATTATCTTTATTGTTTCCCTGTTTAGTTTTTGTCTGGAAGATCTGTTAATTGGTGAGAGTTCAGTATTGAAGTTTCCCATTATTAATATCAGGGGTTTGATGTGCAATTGAAGATTTAACAATATTTCTTTAACAAATGTGGGTGCCCTTATATTAGGAACATAGATGAAATATCACTTTTATAGATTTTTCCTTTGAGATGTATGAACTGTCCTTCTTTGTCTCTTTTGCTTCCATTTGGGTGAAACCCCATTTCCCTAGATATTAGAATGGCTACTCCAGCTTGCTTCTTGGGTCTACGTACATGGAAAAAGTTTTTTTTCCGAGCCTTTTACTCTAAGGTAATGTCTAATTTTATTGCTGAGGTATGTTCATATATACAGCAAAATGATAGTTCATATTTTCATATCTATTTTTTAACCTTTGTCTTTTTATTGGGGAACTGAGACCATTGATGTTGAGAAATATTAATAACCAATGATCATTATTTTGATGTTGTTTTTGATGGTGGTGGTGTGTGTGTGTATATTTTTCTGGTATGAAGTTACTTATTTCCTGAGTTGTTGGATGTATTTTTTCCTCCTTGGGTTGGAGTTTTCCTTCTAGCATTTTCTGAAGAGCTAGATTTGTGAATAAGTATTTTTTTAAGTTTGGATTTATCATGAAATATATTGTATTTTCCATCTATGATGATTGACCTGGGTATAGCAGTCTAGGTTGATATTTGTGGTTTTTTTAGAGGTTGTAATTTATCTGTACAGGCCCTTATAGCTTTTAAAGTCTCTGTTGCAAAGTCTGGTGTAACATTGATACGTTTACCTTGTAGGTTACCTGCCCTTTTCCCCTTGCTGCTTTTAATTCAACTACTCTGAGGTCCAATCTTATACCCATTAGAATGCCGAAGATGAAAAACTCAAGTGATAACACATGGTGGCAAGGATGTGAAGCAAGGGGAACACTTTTGCATTGCTGCTGGGAGTACAAACATATGCAACCACTTTGGAAAACAATTTATTTGTTCCTCAGAAAACTGGGAATAATTCTACCTAAAAACTCACTCTATAATGACTTTAGGTATACCTAAAAGATTCTCCACCATCCCACAAAGAAACTTACTCAACTATGTTCATACCAGCTTATTTGTAATGGCCAGAACCTGGAAACAACATAGATGTCCCTCATCTGAAAAATGTATATAGAAAATGTGGTACATCAACACAATTGAATAGTATTTAGCTATTAAAAACAAATACGTCATAAATTTTTCAGACAAATGGATGGAACTCGAGAATATCATCCTGATTAAAGTAACCCAGTCCCAAAAGGACATGTGTGTTATGTACTCAGTGATAAGTGGATGTTAGCTATAATGTATGCTAAACTCCAAAAACTCACAGAAGCTTAACAAGAACGTAGGCACAGTCAAGGATATTTGAATCTCATTTAGAAATGGAAATAAAATAGTCATAAAAGACAGATGGAGGGAGGGAACTAGATGGGATGGAAGGGGATGGGAAGTGGTTCAGGATCAAATGTGGGGAGGCACAGGAGAGATGGCCATACAGTCATTAGAATGAATGAAAATTTGGAACTGACTGAGGTGGGAAAGTAGTGGGGGGATCTCTGGGATGTGACAGAGATATGGGATAAGGTGAGGGGCACCCAAGAATCAATGGGGGCAAGTTTAGCTGTGACTCACGTCACTAGAGATATGGAGCCTGAAGATGTCACTAACTGTACCCAGGAAGGAACCCCAGTGGAGCGATAGGGACACAAACCCATCATTTAAATTCTAAGTTTAAATAAATTTAAGTAAATCTTTGACCCAAAATTTGTCCTAACTACAGAAAATTTTGTGACAGTGGATGGAGCAGAGACTGAAGGAATTGCCAACCAGTAACTGGCCCAACTTGAGACCTATCCCACGGGCAAACACCAATCCCTGACACTATTAGTGATATTCTGTTATGCTTGCAGATAGGAGTCTAGCATGTCTGTCCTCTGAGAGGCTCCACCCAGCAACTGACTCACAAATGAGGACACCCACAGCCAAACAGCAGATGGAGCCTGGGGACTCTTATGGAAAATTAGGAGCAAGGATTGTGGGCCCCAAAGGGGATAGTAACTCCACAGAAAGACCAACAAAGTAAATTGACGTGGAACCTCGGGACTCTTACAGTCTAAAACACCAACCAAAAAACAAAGACCTAGCTAGACCTCCCCACACATATATACTAGATGTGAAGCTTGGTCTTCATGTGAGTCCCTAACAGCTAGAGTGGGGCTTATCCCAAAATCTGCTGCCTGTCCTTTGGATATTTTCTTCTGGTGGGGCTGACTTCTCTGATCTAAGGGGGAGAGAATTTGCTTAGCCTTGCTTAGTTGATGTGCCAGGGAAGAGGGATGCCCATGGGGAACCCTCCAAATCAGAGTGAAAGAGGAGGGAGAGAAGGGGGAAAGATTGTGGAGGGAGTGAGTGGGAGGGAGGCAGTGAGCTGGATGTGAAATGAACAATTAAAAATAAACCAAGATAAATTTTAAAAAATTAGCCTTAGTGCTTGTCAATTAAGCTTATTTTGTCTAAAATTTTTAACTAAAGGAATTTATAATCAGTAATATTTTTATATTGCTGCGGTGAACTGTATCTCTTTATCCACTAAGAAACATTTAAAAATTTGCATGGGGGCTAGAAAGATGCATGGGCTATTAAAAACATGTACCCCTCTTTCATCAAGTGACTATGGTTCCCAGGATACAAGTGGTGTCTCACAACTGATTGTAACTCGAATCTTAAGGGACACTTCTGGCCTCTACAAGCAAATGGACACACACACACAAGTATAACAGGGATATACTTATTATAAGTTAACATTAATAAATATATGTAATATATTTGCAAATGTTGATACATATGCATTATTATTTTTGAATGTAGAATAATGTATTGAAAAATGTCTCTCATTGATTTGAAGGCAGATAATTCATGCAACAAGAATTAGGTTGGTTGTCCTAAGTGGATTCTCAACAACACATATGCAGTCTACTAATCTGCCACAAAAGCAAATTACAAAAATCTATTTCAAAGGTACTGAATAAAAGGCTGTAATTATGAAGACTTTAAATTGGCCTTTAACTATCATAATATTTGATTACTTTGTTTATCTCAATTTAGGAATATTTGTTCTGGACATCAGACCTTTTATAATTATATTGTCAGTCATGTATTTGATTGGAAGCATTGTTTGTCTTTGCTTTAGGATGAGGTGATACAGAATAATAATTAACCTAGTTTTCAAATAATGTGCAACATACAATATTTGGTGGTGTGATATTTACTATAGTGATTTTGTCTTGTATAGTTTCTTTTGAAAATCAGTGTAAATAAGCATTAGCATAGCACATTTTACATTTATTTATTTTACCTAATGATATTAATAGATATTTTCATCTGAAACTTTCCATGTAACATGTCAACTTTGAGGACAAGAAGTAAATTTTAAAGTACATATTAATTTAATTAGTCTTTTAACACATTTTAATGGAAATCATTCAGAACACTACACACAAAAATGAATTTTGTGTTGTATGTCATATTATACTGCCTTTAGTTTTATTGTGTATATTGTGTTTTCTTTTGTATGATTATTATAAAATGGTGTTCATGAACTATTAATACTTTCAACAAAAAGTAACTTTAAAAGTACAATGCTTTTTGTTTTTTGTTTTCATTTATTCCTTTAACCCCACATCATATCAGGAGAGGCCATATGATGTGAGAATTTGTTTTCCTTTTTCTGCAACATGGTGCTTTAGATTGAACTCAGGTGACAAGATTTGTCATCAAGGTCCAATAAATTTTGAGCTAGTTCTCTGGTTTTAGGACTTATATCTTAATCTTGCATAATTACACGGACTGAAACTCAGAATAATATATTATAAAATGTTTTTAAGAATAGGTACTTTTTAAGTGCTAAAATTTATAAGAAATATTTTTAGAATTTCTCAACAAAATATAAGGTTGTAAGTTGTCACATGTAGCCTTTATTATATTAATATGCTCCTTCTGTATTGGACATGCTTGAGAGTTTTCATTAAAAGGTATCCAATTAGTTGGTTTTATTCTACAATTAGAGATGCTCTGATGATTTTTATTCTTCTTTTTTTGTGGCATAATGCCTCATTTATTTTTAACTTGTAACATCCCTCTATATTTGATATGACTCTCAATCATAGAATAAAATTTTATATTGTTGAATTTATTTGTTGGTATTTATATAAATAATAAATTATGTACATCAATATTATTTTCCTTGAAAAGAATAGTTTTGTGATTCACAGCAACATCCACGTAAGTATAGAAGACTGTATTATATTAAATGAGACAGATGAAGGGAGGCAATTAAATATTTTATCATCTCTCTTATATTAAGAACCAAAATTATTTAATAAGAATATAAAAGAGTGTAACGGCCATTTCTTTTGTAACGGCCGTCAGGTTCTGCTACTTTGTAAAGGCCGGCCGGTTCTGCTGCTCTGGTCGGCAGGTCAGGGTCTAGTTAGAGAGAGAGAGTGGGGACGGAGGAAGGGGAAAAAAGGGGCGAGAGACGCAAAAGATAGATATAAGAAAGAGTCCGGTGGCGTCTCTTCAAGTCTCTTCTTTATTCTCCTCTCTTCTTACTATATTCTCACTCCTTCAGTCTCCTGACACCTCTCACTTTCTCACTCCTTCCTCTACTTCCTACTTCCTACTACCTCCTACTACTTACTACCTCCTACTTTCTACCTCCTCAATAGAAAGGAAATCCGGGTATTTATACCCTTTACCACGTGACTTGCCCTCGTGAACAATCTCAACTGAAGCCACTACGTCACGTGCCTTGTAGCCATGGATACCAGGAGGCAGCTGGGGGCACTAAACAGTGTAACAAGATGTTTATCAGAGTGCGCTCAGCTATTGCAGGCTGTTGAAACAAGTCTCTTGTCAGGGTATATGGCTCAAGATGGCTCTAAAGATGATAGCCACTTTTGGCTAAGAGTCGGCTCCCAACAGGTCCCCCTTTTTAAATTTGTTTTCAAAAGGGAAGGCTGGGAAAACTTACGGAAACTGTGCCTGCCTTAGGTTGGAACAAAAGACCCCAGCCTCACTTTCCCGTCTCTGGATACTCAACAGTCATTGGTTGAGCTCCTGTCTTAGGATGGTGAGGCCTCCCAGTTAGGGGCAAGGGTCTTGAGGTGTTCTCTTACCCGTCATTGACTATCCGGCTTAGCGCGTAAGTTAAGGGTTAATCCTCGTCAGTCTTGATGACAGAGGTTTTAGTCCCCTACTTCCAGCCTGTAATAATGGACCTGTATGGGTTTCATTTGTGTAACGTCTATCTGTTGTAGTACAAAAGCCATCAGTTTGTTGAGCAGCATGAACCCGAGAGACAAGAGACTTAGCAATGCCTGAATGGTTAGCGCAAATGCAACACTCTTTTTAAGGGTAGTACATAACTTCTTCTGTTGGAGGAGTAAAAAGTATAAGCCTCTTCTATTCTATAACACTATTTTCTAAATCTAATCTATATAAGTACAGAACTGATCATAGCTTTGATCTTAACAAAACAAGTAAGAAAATCTCTATTCCTGCCCCAATCAATCTCAAACCTAAAACACAACTATAGTAACTATGGTAATGGGTTTTCTCTAGGGTTTAAACAATGTACCACTAAATCATAAATCAGGGAACCAAGAGTCTAATAGAGCCACCCTGGAGGCGTGGGTGGTGATGTCTTCTTCCACACTGAGAAGAGCCATCCTGGAGGTGCAGGTGGTGATGTCTTCTTCCGCACTGAGAACTTCCCAAGTCAGGTATACTGGTTGATTCGCTCCCGTGAAGCATCTTCATGTTTCCTGTAAAGGAAAAATACGCTTCTCAGGGGGTTTCTCCTCCCTGGATTTGTTATTATTGTCTATTTGTTTGATCAGTCTCTCTGGCAGCCATCGTGCGGCATCTGCCGTTTGGGAATATATGCAGACAGATCCTCTTCCCCAGATAAGCACTGGATCTGGCCCATTCCAGGTTCCAGTTAATGGGTCTTTCCAGAGGACTGTTGCAAAATTCTTTTTAGTATTAGGATGCCAGAATCTATCTGCAGCAGATTTTCCTTCAGAATCCAAAGTTAAAAAATTTAAAATAAAGAGCGTGTGATGAAGGATATTCCTAGGGGATCCCTTGGTAGGATACCATTCCCCATTTTTAATTTTTTCAAATTGACATTTAATAGTTTGATGTGCCCTTTCTACCATACCTTGGCCCTGTGGATTATATGGAATACCTGTTTTTTGTAGTATTCCCAATTTTTCACAAAATTTGCGGAAACTGGAGCTTGTATAACCTGGGCCATTGTCAGTCTTGATCTGTTTTGGCACACCCAATACAGCAATTGTAGCAAGCATATGGTTGATCACATGTTTGCTTGCTTCTCCAGTTTGTAATGTCGCGTAAATGAAACCACTGTATGTATCTATACATACATGTATATATTTTTGATTACCAAATTTATTACAATGGGTAACATCCATTTGCCAGAGACTGTTTGGTATTAGTCCCTTTGGATTCACACCCAAATGAGGAACTGGTAGAACATGTAACACACGATTGACATTGTTTGACAATTTGTCTAGCTTGTTCCCTGGTAATTTTAAACATGACTTTTAAAGTTTTAGAATTTAGGTGATGTAATTCATGAGCCTTTATGGCCTGATCCAAGTTAGATGGCGGATCTGATAAAGTCACTGCGGCTACACGAGTGGCTAGATCTGCCTTGGTGTTTCCTTCAGTGAGAGGACCTGGTAGCCCAGTGTGGGCTCTCAGGTGTCCTATAAAGAATTTACACTTTCTTCTCAAAATTAATTGTTGGCACTGTAAAAACAAATCAGCTGCTTCTGAGGAATGCTTTATTTGTGCAGCAGTTTCTAGCAGAGGAATAGATTGAGCTATATATGTGCTATCTGTGTAAATATTAATGGTTTGATTTGGAAATGCTTGAAACACAGCAATAACAGCATGTAATTCAACCAATTGAGCTGACACAGATGATGTAGCAAAGGAAATTACTTGATCCTTAAAGGCATAAGCAGCTGTTCCTGATGAGGAACCATCAGTGAAAACTAGCAATGCTTCCTTTATAGGTGCATGTGCAGTACGAGATGGAAAAACAAATGCATGGCGATTACAAAATTGAACTAATTTGTCTGGCGGATAATGGTTATCTAGTTGACCAGCAAATGAAGCACATGCTATAGGCCAAACTTCAGAACTCTGCATAAGCCAATTAACCTGATGTCTTGTATATGGTTGTACTATGACATCAGGGTCTTTTCCAAAATATTTTCGACTGTTATCTCTGCCTAATATAATCATATCTGCTACAGCTGCATAGTATGGATAAAGAACCTTTTTAGGGGATGAGGGAAGATGAACCCATAATATAGGTGCAGTCTGCCAAAAAACTGCAGTAGGAGTTAATTTACTGTTAAAAATAAGAAAATATAAAGGCTTAGAATAATTAATATGAGTTACAAATTGAGATGAAATAGCACTCTCAACCTTCTGTAAGGCTTTTCTACCCTCCTGTGTTAGAACCCTGCCAGACTTAGGGTCAGAATCTCCTTTGAGAATGTCAAACAAAGGTTTCAACTCTCCTGTCGTAAGTTTCAAATATGGTCGTAGCCAATTAATGTCTCCCAACAGTTTTTGAAAATCATTAAGTGTCTTAAGGGAATCAGTCCTCAAGGTGGCCTTACTGTTAATAATACATGGACCATTAATCTGAAATCCTAAATAAGTATATGGATCTTGTAATTGTACCTTTTCTGGTGCTATTTGTAACCCTGCAGTCTGTAAAGCTGTTTTAAGATCATCAAAGCACTGGAGTACCTGTTTTCCATCTTTTCCTGCTATTAAAATATCATCCATGAAATGAATTATGTAGATTTACTTCCACATGGTTCTAACACCCTCTATGGTGGAAGCCACAAACTTTTGGCACAAGGTAGGACTGTTAGCCATACCCTGAGGCAAGACCTTCCATTGATATCTTTTCATAGGTTATTTAAAGTTTATAGCGGGAACACTAAAAGCAAAGCGCTTTCTATCATTAGGATGCAAAGGGATAGTAAAGAAACAGTCTTTTAAATCTATAACTATTTTATAATAACCTAAAGGTATGGCCACTGGTGTGGGCAGCCCAGGTTGTAAGGCTCCCATCAGAATCATGGTTGCATTAACCGCCCTCAAGTCTTGCAACAATCTCCACTTTCCTGACCTTTTCCTAATAACAAATATTGGGGTATTCCAGGGAGAGTTACTCTCTTCTAAATGTCCTGCCTGTAATTGCTCCTGCACTAGCAATTGAGCAGCTTGTAACTTTTCGGTGGTTAGGGACCACTGATCCACCCAGACAGGCGAGTCCCCCTTCCAGGTAATGGGATCGGCACAACGCCCTAGGGGTGCAGCTGAATCAATAGTCCCCATCAAAAATACCCCAAGCCTCTTTTTCCAGAATTATCATGGATCTCAATAGGATGAATAATCTCATCTTCACTTTTCCCTAATCCTTTCCCTGTGGAAAATCCAGAGTTTATCATTTGAGCTGTGATTACTTCATTAGGGCTGCACATAATCAATCCCAACTGGGATAATAGATCTCTGCCCCAGAGATTAATGGGAAGGCCCGGGATGACATAGGGTTGTATATTGCCTGTATTTCCTTCTTTATCTTTCCATGTCAGCACCTTAGAACTTTGCTGTGGATTTTAGCTTTGGCCAATACCCCTTAAATTGGTTAAAGTTGGGATCAGAGGCCAGGTGGCGGGCCAATCACTTTGTTTGATGATTGTCACATCAGCTCCTGTATCAACCAAGCCTCGGAATGCCTTCCTGTTGAGCAATATTGTCATCATAGGTTTTTGTTTAATAATAGGCTGTACCCAGTATGCATCAGAGGAACCAAAGCCCTGATCCCCTCTCTTAGGACTCTTATACTTGTGATTAGTAGGAATCAATGGAAGTAACAATAGTTGAGCTATCCTCCTTCCTGTAGGAATAGTGACTATATTCTGTATTGCCTTGGCCATTACCTTAATCTCACCTTGATAATCATTGTCTATAACTCCAGGAAAAATTTGTAGTCCTTGTACAGTAGCACTGCTTCTCCCCACTATCAGGCCAAACACATTTGGATAGAGTGGTCCAAACACTCCAGTGGGTAAGGCCTGAGGTCCCATTTCTGGGGTTAATACTGTGTGGGTGGCAGAACTGAGGTCCAGTCCTGCACTTCCTGGTGTTGCTCGACTAAGTTCTGAAAGGGGTTGTTGTTTGTTGGTATGAAACTGACTGCCCCATAAGCCTGTTTTGGCTTGTATTGGTTCGGGGCCTGGGGCTGGCCCCTGTTCCCGTTTCCCTGATTATAGGAAAGGGTGTTTCCTTGTGCATCTATCTTGGACCTACATTCACTAGCCCAATGCCTTCCACGTTTGCAACGTGGGCATAGCCCAGGCTGTTTTCTGGGCTGTCTCTGGGTTAACTCATTTTCTGCTTTGCAATATTTTGAAAAGTGTCCAGGCTTGCCACATTTAAAACAGGCCTTTTTGTCTCTACTTGCCAAAAAATCACTTACTGATTGTCCTTGCATGGCGGCTGCCATAGCTAAGCCCTGTTGGTAGGAGGGCCCTATATCAGAACAGAGTCTGATATACAACCAGTAAGATCTGTCTTTTTCCTATAGGGTCTAATGGCTGCTTGGCAGGCAGAATTGGCATTTTCATATGCAAGTTGTTTCACATAATCTGCACCTGCCTCTGCATTACCAAAAATCCTCCCTGCTGTTGTCATTAACCGATGAACAAAATCAGAAAATCGTTCATCAGGCCCTTGTCTGACTGAGGTCAAAGATGCGCCAGGGTCTCCCTTTACCGGGAGTTTGCACCAAGCCTTCATGGCCGCATTTTGAATTTGAGCGAATAAGCCTGGGTCATATTGCATCTGGTTATCACTAGAAACAAATTGCCCTTCTCCTACTAAGGCATCAAAGGACCAACCATTACCTGCCTGAATGTTTCTCCTAGCTGTCTCTTTACAATTCTCATGATACTCTGATTTCCAAATAAGATGGTCACCACCACTAAGAACTGCTCTCACTAGAGTATCCCAATCACCAGGAGTCAGCCACTCCTCTGCAACAGATTCTAAGATTGTAAGAGTAAAGGGAGCAGTGGCACCATATTGTGACACTGAATTTTTTAATTCTTTAATAATTTCAAAGTTAAACCCTGTGTGATGTCTCCACGCAACTCCTTGAACATCTCTAGTCTCTGATACAGGGAAAACCTCAGCCTCTCCCTCCTCTGGCTGATCTGTGGCTGAACTGAAACCAGAAGACAGGGGCTGTCTTTGGACTCCAGGTTGAGAAACTCGAGGACCTGAGGAATTTTCCTTGCCCTCTCGAGACCTCTTCCCTGTCTTTAATTTTTGTATCTGATTAATTAAGTCCTGATACTCTTCCTCTAACTCTATTTGTTGTTTAAGGAGAGAAATTTGTTGTTTAAGAAAAGAAATTTTGTCCTGTAACTCCTTTCTGTGATCTTCAACCACCATCTCCATAGCAGGAGCATCTGGAGGTGGAGGAGCACAGGGAGGGGGCCTTCGGGAAGAAGGCCATTCAGGATCAAAATATTTGGCTGCCTCTTCCTCTAGGTCAGCACAATCTGGCTCTGACAAATTGATTACTTCAACCTTTGGCTGTATTTTGGATTCTATGTGTTTCTTTTTCTTTTGGGCATGAAAAGCAACATTTAAACAGCGAAACAAAAGCAGACAACTGATACACGTAAACAGCAAGCAACAGAACAAAACCAGAGAGTTGAGTTCAGGCTGACTTATTTCTTGCCCCATTATTACTATGACTTACTGGTCTCCACACGGCAGTTTTCTGTGGCAATCACCTCTGTTTCACCTCTGAATTTTCAGTCTATCCTCCTTCCAGTAACGTCCCTCACTGGGTCTCTGGTTCTTGCTGCCGCACGTCTGGGCGCCACTTTGTAACGGCCGTTTCTTTTGTAACGGCCATCAGGTTCTGCTACTTTGTAAAGGCCGGCCGGTTCTGCTGCTCCGGTCGGCAGGTCAGGGTCTAGCAAGAGAGAGAGTGGGGACGGAGGAAGGGGAAAAAAGGGGTGAGAGACGCAAAAGATAGATATAAGACAGAGTCCAGTGGCATCTCTTCAAGTCTCTTCTTTATTCTCCTCTCTTCTTACTATATTCTTACTCCTTCAGTCTCCTGACACCTCTCACTTTCTCACTCCTTCCTCTACTTCCTACTTCCTACTACCTCCTACTACTTACTACCTCCTACTTTCTACCTCCTCGATAGAAAGGAAATCCGGGTATTTATACCCTTTACCACGTGACTTGCCCTCGTGAACAATCTCAACTGAAGCCACTATGTCACATGCCTTGTAGCCATGGATACCAGGAGCACCTTGCAGCTGGGGGCACTAAACAGTGTAACAAGATGTTTATCAGAGTGCGCTCAGCTATTGCAGGCTGTTGAAACAAGTCTCTTGTCAGGGTATATGGCTCAAGATGGCTCTGAAGATGATAGCCACTTTCGGCTAAGAGTCGGCTCCCAACAAAAGAGTTATTACAGAACACAAAATAATTTTGGTAATATAGGATAAACGAATAATGAATAATTGTTTGCTAAAAATATAGAAGAAAAATGCATGTTGAGGAAATATAGACAAGATAATAGGATGTTTGGTGTCAGGGGAGAAGGGGAGAAGGCTGATTGGATATTTGATGAAACATCCAGAAATAACAGGTTTTAATCAATCCATTAGACAAAACAGTTATGTGGCTTATACCGATTCTCAAAGATCTGTTCATTCAAGTATCTATGATACTTTCAGAATATTTTCCCTACTTCTGCATGAGTGCTTATTACACTTGGTGTGCTTCCTATTCTACATTCAGTAGTGCAGACTATGAGTTTTAATTATTGTAAATTCATTTTGGCATCATGCATTTGTGTACTATGAAAAAGTGAGTCATATATGTATTTTGAGAAAATAAATAACATTATTTTCAGATCTATTGTCATTGTAAATAAACAGCAGTAAATACTGCAATTTTTATCAGAATAAATAAATTTCTATTATGGTAAGAGATTTCTGATTTTCCTCTTCAAGAAAATTGTTTAAAGAGTACATGGAAGAAAAGAAACTCAGGACTGAAATCAATAAATTTGAATCAAAGAGAACAATATAAAGAATCAATGAAACTGAGAGCAGTTTTTTTAAAGGAAAATAAGGAAGATAGACAAACTCTTAGCCAAACTAACTTAGGCAGAGGGAGAATGTTCGAATTATAATAATGAGAAAGGAAAGGGGGACATGACAACAGATCCCAAGGAAATACAAAGTATCATTAGGTCTTACTTCAAAATCCTGTTATGATACAAAAAATTAGAAAATCTACAAAAAAATGTAAAATTTTCTTGACATATACCCCTTACAAAAGTTAAATCAAGATTGTGTAAATTTTTTTTTTTTTTTTGGTGAGGTAGAGACACAATTATTTTATAGTGACTGGCTTCTGGCTTTGAGTCTTGGCAAGGGAGGCCACAACATGCCTTATTTCACTGGAGACAGATAATCTGCTTGCTCCCACCGGACAAAGGCCCTCTGCTTGTAGGTGCATCATTATGTCCGTCAGAGAGGAGAAAAGAAACAAACCAGTCAGTGACACTCTGGGTATGCACTTGGAAGTTCTTGAGAGAGGCTGACACGTTAATCCTATTAACCAAGATAAATCAAGTCAGGCCTGGTGGTAACTGGGGCATTATTCACTTTTGAGTGGAAATAGGCAGTAGGCAGAAAGCATCATCTTCTTTTGTGGTGTAAATAATTTTAATAGACCTATAACCCTCAAGGAAAAAGAAATAATAATTAAAAGACTTTCATCGACATAAAGTCTAGGGTCAGATGGTTTTAGTGCAGAATTCTACCAGACTTTCAAAGACAAGTTAATACCAATATTCTTCAAACTATACCAGAAAATAGAAACAGAAGGAATACTGATAAACTCATTTCATAAGGCCACAGTCACCCTGATATCTGAACTACATAAAGACTCAACAAAAAACGAGAACTTCAGAACAATTGCCTTTATGAACATTGATGACATTGATATGAAAATACTCAATAAAATACTTGTGAAATGAGTCCAAGAACATATAAAAAAAAAGTTATCCACCATGCTCAAGCAGGATTCATCCCAGTGAGGGAGAGGTGGCTGAACATATGAAAATGTATTCATGTAAAGTGAAGAAAAAAAAAACATGATTATTTCATTAGATGCTATGAGACCTTGTAACAAAATCAAACTCTTCTTCTTGATAAAAGTCTTGGAGAAATTTGGTATACAAAGCATATACCTAACAACAACAAAAGCAATGTCCAACAAGTCAATAGTCAATATTAAATTAAATATAGAGAAACTTAAAGCAATTCGACTAAAATCAGACACAAGATAAAGCTGTTTCTTCATATCTACTCAATATCATACATGAAGTTTTAGCTACAGTAATAAGACAGCTAAAGGAGATCAGAAGGATACGAATTGGAAATGAAAAAGTCTAATATAGCTATGTGCAAATGACATGATAGTATACAAAATGACACTAAAAATTTTACCAGATAATTTCTACAGCTAGTTAACACCTGTAGTAAAGTGGTTAAAAACAAGATTAACTAAAAATTCAATAACATGCCTTTATACAAATGACAAATTGGCTGAGACAGAAATTAGGGAAACAGTACCCTCCACAGTGGCCACAAATAATATAAAATATCTTGTAATAACTCTATCAATTCAAGTGAAAGACATATATAAAAACTTCAAGTCTTTGAAAAAAGAAAAGATGAAAAAAAGAAGTCTTTGAAAAAAGAAGATGGAAAGATTTCCCATGCTCATGAATTGGTAGTATTCACATAGTAAAACTAGCCATCTTTTCAAAAGCAATCCAGAGATTCAATGCAATTTACATTAAAATTCCAACATAATTCTTCACATACCATGAAAGAAAATTACTCAGGGTTAGAGTGGGTACATGTAGGAGACAGAAAAGCAAGGATAGGTAAAACAATCCTGTATAATAAAAGGAGTTCTGGGTATATCACCATGGCAGAGCTCAAGCTGTACTACAGAGTGAGAGGAATATAAGCAATATTATATTGGCATAAAAACAAAGGGGTTAATCCATGAAAAAAAATTGAATACCCAAAAGTAAACACACACATATGGACTCTTGATTTTTAATAAAGAAGCCAAAACTATAAAGGCAAAAAGAAAACATCTTCATCAAGTGGTGCTGCTCTAACTTAATATCTGCATGAAGAAGAATGCAAATATATCCATATTTATCACCCGGTACAGAACTCAAATCCAAGTGAATCTAATACCTCAACATAAAACAAGATGCATTAAATCTTATAGAAGACACTAAGTTGAACAATTAATAAATGTGATTTCACAAAACTGAAAAGATTCTTTAAGGGAAAGGATACTATAAATAGGACAAAATGGCAAGATAATAAATGGTAAAAACATCTTCACCAAATATTCATACAACAGGTTGCAGACATACAAAATATATAAGGAACTCAGAAAATTAAGTATCAACCCACTAAATAACCCAATTAAAAACTGAGTACAGAGATAAATAGGGAGTTATTGTCAAAAGACTCTCTAATGGCTGAGAATCACTTGAAGAAATGTTGTTAGTCATTTGGAAAACAGGAATCAAAATTATTCTGAGATTCTCTCTTATACCATTTGAAATTGCTAAGATCAAAATGTCAATGGACAGATCATTCTAGCAAAGATGAGGATCAAGGGGGATATTTCAACATTGTTTGTAGATGTATAACTTGTATAACCACTTTGAAAATTAATTTGTTAGTTTCCCAGAAAGTTGGAAATAATCCTAGGTCAAGACCCAGTTACACCACTCCTCTGCATAAATTCAAAAGATGCTCCACCATACCACAATAACACATGCTGAACTATGTTCATAGCACTTTTATTCTTAATAATCAAAACCTAAATTTTCTCTCAATTGAAAAATAGATAAAGAAAAATTTGGTATATTTATAAATATAATATTACTCAGTTATTAAAAGACAATGACATCATGAAATTTGCAGGCAGATGGACATAAGTAGAAAATATCAACCTGAGTGAGATAAATGAGACCCAGAAAGACAAATACAGTATGTACTCACATATAAGTATATATTGGCTCTAAATATAGACTAAACATACTGCAATTCACAGATCCAAATAAGCTTAGTAAAACAAAGGAAAATAGTAAAATAGAGGGTGGTTGAATCTCACTGAAAAAAAGGAAATAAAATAGACTTCAGAGGTGGATGGAGTGGAAGATCTGGATGGAGAAGATGATGGGGAGAAAAGAGTACACATGCGGAGGGCACATGTCTCCAGTTGGATATGTAGCCGAGGATTGCCTTATTGGGCATCACTGGGAGAGGACATCCTTGGTACTGTGGAGGCTCCCAGTATTGTGGAATGCTAAGGCACTGAGTCAAGAGTAGGTGGGAGGGTGGAGGAGTACTCTTATAGAGGCTAGGGGTTAGGGAAAAAGGGATAGGATATTTGTGGAGGAGAAACTGGGAAGGGGGATATCATTTGATATGTAAATAAATAAAATAACCAATAAAAATTTGGGAGTGAATAAAAAAGAAAAAGGAAGAAAACCATGAGGTATCATGTGTGGAAAGGACGCTGGGAGAGAGAACTTGTATCAGTGGAGGAGCAGCATCTCTGGGAGCAGCTAGAAGCAACAATGGAAACTCCTAGGAATCTATGAGGATTACTCTAGCTAAGACTCCTTAAAGTAAGGATATAGAGCCTAAAATGTTCATCTCCTGTAACCAGGCAAGACTTTCAAAGGAAGGATAGGAACACCAACCCAGCCACAAAATGTTAGATCCACAATTTTTCTGCCTACAAATGCTGAGGGAAAAAGAGAGAGCAGCAATGGTGGATAAGGCAAACCAGTGACTGGCCCAAATTGAGAACAATGACATGTGAAAGAGTGTGCCCCTAACACTATTAATTATATTCTGCTGTATTTGCAGATAGGAGGCAAGTATAACTGTCATCAGAGAAGCTTCACCCAGCTGGTGATGAAAGCAGATGCAGAGACCTACAGCCAAACATTATGTGGAGCTCTCAAAAGAGGGAATCGTTTGGAAGAGGGAAGTTAAGGACTAAAGAAGTCAGAGAGGTCGAGGACACTACAAGAAAACTTAACAAGAATTAATTAACTTTGACCCATAGGGGATCCCTGAGACTATACTGGCAACCAGGAAGTAGGCATGGGAGGGACCTAGGGCCCCCACACATATGTAACAAATGTGCAATTCTGTTGTCTGCCTTCTAACCTGCTTCCCCTAACTTGACTGCCTTGTATAGCCTCAACAGAAGGAAATGCATCTAGTTCTACTGCAACTTGATATGCTAAGAAGAGTTGATTTAGGTGGTAGTCCTCTCCTTCTCTGAGAAAAAATGGAGAGAGGATGAGGGGAGGAGAGGAGAGAACTAGGAACTGGGAAGAAAACAGAGAAGGGGACCTGTGATTGGGATGTAAAGTAAATAAATAAATTAATTAATAAAAAAAAATTTTAAAGAAAATGAACACCTAAATACAATTTAAGTTACATAAATGTAGAATTATGATTTTTATGTCTCTCCAGAAAATTATAAATTAAGATGATACATTAAGAATTATAATTTATTACAGATAAACACATAAATCCAAAATATTTGTCATGTAAGGTGATTATATGTCATTTTGAAACAGTTTTCTCCATTATATTATGGTATCATTCACTAATAAGATCTCAAAAAATAAAGCATGATACTTCATGTTCCATTTAGAATGTTGGGCATATTAATTGAATAAAAGTGATGTTCCTAAGTTTGGAAGAAAATAGTATCTTAGTGATAGCTACCTAAAATAAAACAACCAAAACGTCTATTAACATGTAATGGTTACTGACAAATAAATGGTGTGATTAAAAGCTGAAAGCTACTCTAAGTGAATTATCCATATTCTAAACATTGAGCTTCTAAAGTATGAAAATGAATTTTGTACAAAATTGAAAAATACACTGGACAGCTCTCCTGTCCTCATTACAACATGGCAAAAGTCCAAGTTCTTCATTAAGCTTGAAATTTCTAAAGGGAAATATATGAAACTTCAGAAATATTTCCCTGACAATAGAATACTTTTGTGTAAAACAAACAAACAAATAAACAAACAAAACTTCTCTGTACATGGCCATTGGGATCTCCTGATTTGAGAAAAGTTGTAATCAGAGACAGTCTTTTTCCAAATCCTATGATCTTAAGACTCACAACCATGACAGCATGCCAAGTTTCTTCTTTAATCTAAACCCCAATGAACGTGTATCTTGAAGGAAGGAATAATAAATTCAGATGACAGAATTCATAGAGTGAGAATAAATACCAATATCTGTTGCCAGTCTTCTTGTACATGGGTATCCAGGAAATTACACAGATCCAGCAATGGAGAATTTATTTACAATTTTATGACAAATTTTAAGAGAACTCAGTGGTTAAGCCCATGTAACTTCATCTGTGCTCCTGTTGCATACTGTCTCCTGACTCCTCAGAGCTACTTATTCTCATAACATCATGTGTGCCTCAGGCAGCATTCAGCTATCAGGGATCTGCACACCCAGGAGCTAATTGGTGGAACCAGTTTTCATCAAATAGTCACACCAGAGACTTTAAAACTTAATTTCAAAACTACCACTCTTTTCATTTTAATCTTACATATTGCTGTTGAAATTTCATGTGGTATCTCTACTTACAGACAACCCCAAAAGCTATTTCCTGCTATGAACTATCCTTAGTAGAAAAAGGAATGTGACTTTATTGTCATTCCATATGCTACTGGCTTCACTAAAATTAGGCCTGAGCCACTGTCACAATAGAAGACAGCACTGGAAATTATATATTCATTGGTGTTAATGTATGCTGATGTTGTCAATAAAAATATGTATATTTTATATATTCCCTATATTAAAAATTATATTTTGTACCACTATACAAAAATTAATTGTAATTTTTTATTTAATGGATTTTAAAATATATTGTATCATCTTATACACTTGAGGAGGCCTTATATTTGTAATGTATTCTTTCTTTCATTTAAGAAGACCAAGAGAAACCATATTCAAATTCAAGGTCTAAGAGAACTTTTATAATCAACATTATTTGATCAATTGCCATGACGATATTCTGTTCTGTTAAAAATTGAAATATTATGAACACTTAAAGTTTAGCAATGCTTCCAATTTTATTTGTTTTAGTAAATTTCAGTGAAGTAGACATATATCAAGAGAATTTTAACTTGAGAAACTTAGCTCAGTTTACACTTACATGATTGTATGAAACAAAAATCATCAATGAAATTTAATATGCACATATTATTGCTTTGTAGGTCCTAAGTGACATTTATACTTTTTTAAAATATTATTTAGTCTTTTTTTTACACTCCAGATTTTAACACCATCCTGGTCCACTCTCTGACTGTCCAAATCCATACCTCCTCCCCCCCATTTCCACAGGGAAAAAAAAATCTCACCTCCACCCACAACCCCATTCACCCACCCCATCAGACTTCCACACTTTCTGAGGCCTCCAGACTCATAGGGGTTAGGTGCTTCTTCTCTAACTGAAAAAAGACCCAGAAGTCCTCTTCTGTATATGTGTTGGGTACCTCATATCAGCTGATGTATGCTGCTTGGTTGGTGATCCAGTGTCTGAGAAATCTCAGGGGTGCAGGTTATTTGATACTGCTGATCCTTCTAAAGGGTCGCCCTCCTCTTCAGCTTCTTCCAGATTTTCCCTAATTCAACCTCAAGGATCACCAGCTTCTGTCCATTGGTTGGGTGTAAATATCTGCATTTGACTCTTTCAGCTGCTTGTTGGGTCTTTCGGATGGCAGTCATGATAGGTCTCCTTTTATGAGCAGACCATACCCTCAGTAATAACATGTGCTATCAACTGAGATTATGATCTTAGCTATTCTGATTGGTGTATGGTTGAATTTCAGGGTTGTTTTGATTTGCATTTCCCTGATCTCTAAGGACTTTAACATTTCTTTAAGTGCTTCTTAGCCATTCAAGATTATTCTGATGTAAATTTTCTGTTTAGTTTTATACCCTATTTTTTTATTGGATTGTTTGGTTTTTTGGTGTTTAGCTTCTTGAGTTCTTTATATATTTTGGATATTAGCCCTATATTCAGATGTGGGGTTAGTGAAGATTTTTTCACAGTGTGTAGGTTGCCAGTTCACTCTGTTGACTATGTTCTTTGCCTTACAGAATCCTTTCCATTTAATGGAGTCCCATTTCTCAACTCTTGATCTTAGAGCCTGAGCCATTTGAGTTCTGTTCAGAAAAGTTCCCGATGTGCAAATGAGTTCAAGGCTCATTCTCACTTTCTCTTCTATTAGATTCAGTGTATCTAGCTTTATGTTCAGGTCCTTGATCCACTTGGACTTGAGCTTTGTGCAAAGTTACAAATATGGATCTATTTTCATTTTTCTACATACAGACAGCCAGTTAGACCGGCACCATTTATTGAAGATGCTTTCTTTTCCCATTGTATATTTTTGGCTTCTTTGTAAAAGATCAAGTATCTAAGTGTGTGGTTTTATTTCTGGGTCTTCAATTCCATTCCATTATGAAAATCCATTAACATGATTCACCATATAATCAAACACAAAGAAAAAAAATCACATGATCAACTACTTAGATGGGGTAAAGCCATTTAACAAAATATAAAATGAGACAACCAGGGGTTTAAAAGTCATGTCATTCTCTAATTTCCATACATTTGTTCCCATGATTATGATCAATATGTTATCACTATTTGCAAGATGTTGCAACAGATAAATATATATTAAATATTTTAAGAAGAAAGCAAAACAGCATAGGTAGCAATCAGAAGAGAACAAAAATAGTGAAAGAACAATAGATAACAGTATCTAGAGAAAGTCTTATACTATGAATAATGGATTCCATCATTATTTTTAGCATATGGCTTTATCAATTTCAACATCTTTACTTCCTGCCTTCATGAGATAACCACAGCTGATTCAAGTACATGTTTCTCCTATTTCAGACAAAGAGAGTAGGCATATAAGAATAAGTCTACAATAAAGAGTTTTGTTTTACAACCAGATTAAATACAATCTCCACTTAAAGAGGAGTATGTCATTACTACTTGAAAAGTAGTGGGCTAGAAACTAACTTTATTATCTTTAACTACAGTATTCTATGTCTGTACATTATTGTATATAGGCTTTATGCATAGGTGAATTATCAAAGCACTTTGTATTTTACTCAGCAATTTTAGGTTTCATCCCCATTGCAAGTCAATAATAGTGAGACTGTGTTTTAATCTCTACTGCTTCCTGTGGCAGCACGCTGCTCTCATTGTAAATTACATGTCTTAGTGGTTATATGATGACAAATATATTCAATGTCTTTATAAATATATAAAGTCATAGTGACACATACTATTTCTGGCCAAATGCATATATATAGCAAACTATATTGTCTGTTGTCTCCTATAGTAGCAATTTAGTAAATAATAGTAAATGAGTAAGTTATATTCTTCTTGCTGTCACTTTGATGAAATGAGTTTCATTAATGCAGGAAACACAGCAGCTTTACATTTTACCCTACACATGCTTTTGTGTTCGTCTCATACAGTGTTTCTGTCCCCAAAGTCTGTATAATTGACATAGCTCAGGATCTTTGCAGTTGGCTATGTAAAATGAGGTTTGCCTTCTTGAGAAATAACATATGCAAGATCAAAACTAATTTCTGTAGCCCCACTAAATTTTCTCTGTATGTCAACAGCTTCTGGCTGGTACTTAGTCACATCTACCTCATTAAATTCTTGAGAATGCTTACTCTCAGTAGGTAGTGGCTTTTCAAAGATTTTTTAGCCAGGTACCTGTGAATCCACTTTTAAAAAGAATTTAAGAAAACCTGCTGTGCAAGTTGATAAATATGAATCTATTTGTATTCTTCCATATGTATACATCCAGTTAGACCAGCACCATTTGCTGAAGATGACTTCTTTTCTTTTCCCATTGTACAATTTTGTGTTCTTTGTCAAAAAGAAAAAGAAAAGAAACAAATGTTCATAAGTGTGTGGGTTTCTTTCTGGGTCTTCAGTTTAGTTTCAGGACTCAACCGGTCTGTTTCTGAACCAATAGCATGCAGGTTTTAATCACTATTGCTCTGTAGTACAGCTTGATGTCAGGGATGGTGATTCCTCAAGAAGTTGTTTTATTGTTCATGACTGCTGTAGTTATTCTGTATTTTTGTTTTGTTTTTGTTTTTAGTGTTTTTTTTGTTTTCCCATATAAAATTAAAAATTGCTCTTTCAAGGTCTATAAAAGTTGTTCTGGAATTTTGAAAAGAATTGCATTAAAACTGTAGGTTCCTTTTGGGAAGACAGCCGTTTTCACTATGTTACTCCTAATAATACATGAGCATGGAAGATCTTTCCATCTTATGAATTCTTCAGTTTCTTTCTTCAGAAACTTGAAGTTCCTTTCATACAGATCTTTTGCTTGCTTAGTTAGAGTTATACCAAGTTATTTTATATTATTTATAGCTATTGTGAAGGGTGTCATTTCCCAAATTTCTTTCTCAGCCCACTTATTATTTTAATAAAGAAGGGCTACTAATTTTTTAGATTAATGTTATATCCTACCACTTTGCTGAAATTACTTATTTCCTTTTTTTTTGTTTTTTTTTCTTTTCTTTTCTTTTTTTTTGTTTCTTCGAGACAGGGTTTCTCTGTGGTGTAGCCCTGGCTGTCCTGGAACTCATTCTGTAGACCAGGCTGCCCTCAAGCTCAGAAATCTGCCTGCCTCTGACTCCCAATTGCTGGGATTACAGGCGTGCGTGTGACACCACTGTCCAGCATTACTTATTTCCTTAGGAGTTCTCTGGTAGAATTTTGAGGCTCCCTTATATATTAATATCATATCATCTATAAATAATGATGCTTTAACTTCTTCATTTCTAATATGTATCCTTTTGATCTCCTTTTGTTGTCTTATTGCTCTAGGAAGAAATTCAAGTACTATAAAGATTAGGCAGAGAAAGAGTGAGCAGCCTTGTCTTGTTCCTGATTGGTAACAAAGAAAATTTCTTGAACATAACACCAATGGCTCAGGCCAAGATCAACAATTGATAAATGGTACCTCAAGAAAATGAAAAGCTTTGACAAGGCCAAGGACACTGTCAATAGGACAAAACAGCAGCCTACAGTTTCTGAAAAAAAAATCTTCACTAACCCTACATCTCACAGAAGACTAATATTCAAAATGTATAAGGAATTTAAAAAGTTAGACTCCCAGAACCAAATAACCCAATTAGAAAATTTGGCTTTAATCAAATATAATCATAATAATTAGCTCAAATCATAATAATTAGCTCAAAATGCTCAAACATGTTCTATGATATATGTTTCAAAAAGTTTCAAATACATGAACTCTTAAAACTGTAACTTCTGCTATCCTGTGTCTATTATAAACCTCAAGTCTCCCAGAAACTTTAAAACACCAAAATGCAAATCAGAGAATATTCTGTCTTAGGCACTCCTTTTGTCCCTTAATTATCTTAGTATATTTTCCATACTTTTCCAAAAAATTATTATACAAAATTAAGCATATATCCATGTACGTCATTTTATTAACAAAAATATTAGGTAATATTTCTTGATAGGAACAAATGCTTTTTAGATATCAAACATTCATATAATTAATTTCCTTGCATATTTTGTGATATAATAGCTTTGAGATAATATGATAATATGCCTATGCCAGAAAAGATGAGTCATCACTCCAGAGATCAGAAAGCTCATTAATAGGAGAAATATAGGGGATAAAATAGGATTCACTGGATTTATGCCCATAATTGAGGTATGACCAGAATAATTTAGATATGTCTTAAAAGGATTATTGCTTATGCCCTATGATGGCTAAAGAAAAACTAAGGTGGATGACATTATAAGATTGTGCACCACCATTCTAAAGAATATTACAGACAGTACTAAATATCTGTGACTAATGCAAGGATAATTTAAATATTAGAATTTTGAGCACATAGGCTCCAGCTTTAAATAAGAAGAAAAATAGCCACAGAAAATATTCTGTAAATTGTCCCATGTATAACATAAGAAAGTTGAACTAATTAGGTTTTGTTATTGACATAAGTAATATAGTGACAATTACGATTTTTCCTTTAGTGACTTGTCTATGAATTTTGCAAAACCTATTTTATATCTGTAATATTTGTCCATATTTAGTTAATAATATTACAAAAGTACATTATTATTATTCACAGACATATTTTTCTTGTTGAAAATATTGCTTAACTGTGATTATTGACTGGATAATCAGCTCTTGATTAAATCATGAACTAATAATAATCCTTACGAACATGCCTGCCCCTAAACTTTGGAAAATGACTCAGTTAATGTGTTAATGGTAAAGGTTCTTAGCATTATGTTAAAGTGCTCATGCAATTGCTCCCAGGCGATTCTTTGTCTTATTCACGTGGGGCTGATATAATCAAGTGTCTATACTGAAAAATACTGAGAGAAGTTGGTGAATGAAAACTTAGTGAAATAAATTGATATTTCAAAGTTCTGTGAGTTAGGTCAGATGGCAGAGAATATGTTTACACAGTAGAAATTATGAAGGGTAAAGAAACAGTATTCTTCTCTAAGAAGCAACATAGTCTTTGAATCGACCTTGGTTTCAGTCCAGTGACACCCATTTCTAATTTGCGTACCTCTATTATTATAAAATTTTCATATTTATACTGTGTATAGTTGTCAACATAATGCATATATCCTATTACTCATTTTACAAACTTCACATGGCACAACATACTTAAGAAAAAAAGTACCACAATTATATTTAAAAATTAACTTTTTCAATGCTACATCATGATATAAAAGCACTTTTAAAAGTAGTGGTATAATATTGATACAGTAAACAAATGCAAAGAATTATTTATTTAACAGCCAAATAGAATTATTGAAATACTTGGACCTTCAGTCATAATCATTGCGATATGGGATACTTTGCATAAAATAAACGTAAGTTTCAAATATCCATTTATTTTACATAAATTGCACACAGTTTTACATAATGTATGTATGGTATGCTGTGCAGCATTTAACTTAATTTCCTAAAGATAACTCTGTAAGTCTTTTAAAAATAGTTTTTTTTTAATTATTGTGGAGATAGTATTACCTATAAATTTCTATAATTGGAGAAAGAAACACTTGCTTGAAAAAAATTCTTTTGAAATATTTGGTGTAATTTTATTAGTTTTGAGACCCTTAGAGGAATACTACTAAACAAAAAGGAAAGAAAGAAAAGAAAGAAAGAAAGAAAGAAAGAAAGAAAGAAAGAAAGAAAGAAAGAAAGGAAGGAAGAAAGGAGGGAGGGAGGGAGGGAGGGAGGGAGGGAGGGAGGGAGGGAGGGAGGGAAGAAAGACAGATACGAAAGACTTTGAAGAATAATTTAAACTGAAGGGAAGCTATATGTCATTATTTATGATACTATTTCACATAAAGTAACCATACAGTGTGAATTTTTATGAATCTTACAGTGTAGTTTTAATTGTTATTAACTTCACTGTAGACTCTAAAACATATGTCCATATTAATTGTAAATTTTATTTTGGCCTTCATAGACATACTGGAATTTCTTTTTGAGTATGTATACAGTGATGGTATTCAAATCAAAGCCTCTAGGCTTGAGTTATAAAATAATGAAGGCAAAGAAATGCTACATTAGTCAAGATATTTCATAAATCAACCACATCATAACAGCCTTCAGAGTTCTAAGAGTGGTTCTACGTTAATATATTTTTAATATTGCAGAGATATGAGAGGGAAAATGGAGATTTGGAGTGTAGGAATGGACTGGAGCAAGTATTGGAATATGAATACATAAGGACAACCCTCACAATTACCGAGACACATTGCTCTGCTCACCATTTCTCATAGGCTAATATACAGATAAGCATATATACCACTCTCATTCAGTCCTATGGTTTCTTTAGAGATTCTGAGTTATATTATGATGATACATGGAATTTTAGTCTTTTTTTTTTAAATTCCCTAATACTGAGTGGGCCATAGTATGCTTTCAACAACCTGATGTTCTGCTTGAGAAGTCTGAATATTTTGAAGAAAAAGAAGTTTCAGTTACATGCATTGCCCTTATAGAGATAGTTTGCCAAATTACAAGAAACTTCTTGAAGAGGAGACTGTTTGCTGTCTTTCATGAAATATGTATATTAGTTACACGCACAGACAGACAGACAGACACACACACATATATTCTAATACACACACACACACATATATATATATGAACATATGATATATATATATATATTAGAACATAAGATATATATATTAGAACATATGATATATATATATATATATATATATATATATATATATATATATATGTATGTATGTTCAGAATTGGTGTGATTGAAGAAGCATGGCATCCCTCTTCAGAATCTATCTCTTCTTTGTCTGTGTGTGTATGTATGTATGTATGTATGTATGTATTTATCTATCTATCTATCTATCATCTATCTATCTATCTATCTATCTGTCATCAGCTGTATGTTTGTATGTATGTATGTATGTATGTATCTATCTATCTATCTATCTATCTATCTATCTATCTATCTATCTGTCATCAGCTATATGTATGTATATATGTATGTATGTATGTATGTATGTACGTATGTGTTTATCTCTATCTCTGTGAACATAGAAATTTCCACATTATTAACTAAGAGATTATAACTATCCTGGATTCCAAAAGCCTCTGAGCACTTTCAGGATTCTATCCAGTGTCTTGGAGATACGAGTTAAATAATACAAGGAAGAGACCTTGGAAATACATTCCTGTCCATCACTCACCTCCAAAAGATCAGACTGACATCCAGCTTTAGCACTAGGAAAGAAGAAAATTGAGATTTATAAGTATAGAAAGTAAAGATAATAAGTTTGGTGAATCAATTACAAAATAATTTTCTTAGATGAAAGAGTTGTGGCATATAGAGTTGAAATAAGATAAGATAATTGGATTCTATTTCAAATTCCTTAGTGTGGCTCACTCTGTTGAAGGCTATTTCTTTGTCTTTTTTAATCTATTTATTGTAGGTCTTTCTGCTCTATTTTTATTTTATACCTCATCATTCAAAAATGTACTCTAACTATACTATGAATTATATGTTATTTATATTCATTAATCAGCAGTAACAAAGTTGACATTATCTGTCAGATATATCTGCCATAGAGCTCTAAAATAAAATTTATTCTAAAAATAAAAATTTTTTTGAGTTCATGCTTTAAGAAATTATTGGTCTCTAAAATTGTTACACATTAAACTATTGTCTAGAACTCATAGAAGTAGACAAAGTACAACACAGCAAAACATAATACATATTTAATCACAAGTAGAATATCTATTGATATAAAATATATATTTTTTACTTGTGATTTATTATACATTCTACATATATTTTATAATCATATATTTATATTTTAAGTAATATACTATACACAGAATATACATATATATGCATACAATACAAATATGTGCTATATTTGTAATATATTAAATGTATATTCTACTTGTAATTAATTTATTGTAAATATTCTACATTATATTCAATAATATACTCAGATATACATATGAAATTAATCACAAGTAGAATAGATATATATGTGTATGCAATTCTTTAAATATATATCAAAAGAAATTAAAATATGTGATGAACAGTTAATTTGATATAATAAGAACCTAAGCTAAAAAATAAAAGATTAAACTTTAGCACAGTAAGCTGGCAAAATGTGTGCTGTAATGTTGGCCTCTACGTGGCTCCAGATGCATCTTGCTTCCTGGGTTAACTATGCCTCTGTAATATACTCCTATTGAATCAAACTGGCTGGAATGAACAACGGAATACAAATTAAGTAAATTTTCTATTTGTAGATAATATTGTAGAAACAGTTTCCGGCTTGAATTCTAATTGCTCAATCTGAGGACACCCTTCAGTTAGTCATTCCTAAGGACACTTAAAATATTTATAGAATTGAGGGCCACACCTAACTAGCCATCCATAATTTGCATTCCATCATCATTTATCATTTCCCGCTGTCCTGTACTTGACTCCAAAATATATGTGAACTACTTAAGAATCACTTTGCATGATTATAAGCCCATAGTTGAAGGAAGTGTTTGGTTATAATGTGACAAGATAATTTAGCATACAACCACCTGAGTTTCTACTAAATTTCTGAGAAAACATCTATGCATGTCACTTAATAAATAAATCACTGATGAACAGGCAAACAAGCAAAACACAAATAAATATAGGCACTGGTGATAACATATAGATAATAAGAGATGGGGGTATACCTATTTCATACATGATTTTAAGGTATAAGCTGATAAAAATTTCTTATCAGTGAAATTATATACAGCATCATAAAACAAAATTTCTATACCTAAATAAGATATATAACAAACTATTGCTGATTCAGAAACATGAAAAACTAACAGTTTGGTGATTCTACCTGAGGTCAAAGAAGGGAACGAAAATATTAAGAAGTTAAGAGAATAAATAAATAAGCTAAGGCAGTACACAATTTATTCCCAGTATTCAGAAGGCAGTAGCGACAGATCTCTGAGTTTGAGGCCAGCCTGGTCTACATAGTGAGTTCAAGGACAGCCAGTGCTTCTACACAGGAAGATACTATCTTGAAAAACCATAAATCTATCTAGAAATAGGCACCCACATGATATTCATATTTTTCAGGAAATGAAACAGAGTTAGACATTGAAATGATGCTTGGTAATAGTAGGAGGTAAAAAAAAAAAACCTTATAGCATCTGTTTGTTTGTTTTTCAGTTGATTGTGTCACATCATTATGGAGATACTGGCTTTATGTTTATCTCCTAATCAATACAGATGTTCTGCCCACTTCTTAAGTTATACAACCATTCACTGCTGCATGATAGAGGCACATAGTGATACATTACCTGTTAGGTGATATGGCCACTCTGTAAAATAACAGAATTCTGCAGACTGAGATATGGTAGGTTAGCCACTTTATATGGCTTCTCACATGTGAGAAAGAAGCCTGGCCAACACCGTCTGATGGACCATTTGTAAGCATATGATATCACTGAGAGTAATACATTTCCAAAACTATATATGGAACTATCATTAACTGAAATGCTTCTATGCCCTGAAAGTCTATTCTATATTATAAATACATTTACTAAACACTTGTAAGATCCTATTTTTTAATTGCAAAACATTTTAAGCACTTAATAAATTTTAAAATTCAATTTTCATAGCATTAATTATCAATATAAATTGTATTTATTGAACTTTCTATATGGAAGTATGAAGCCAAGACCCAGTGTACATAAGGAAAGTATTTTAGAAAAATACTTTAAAAGACAAATAAAAATTCAATCTCAAGCATTTTGATATTTTCTATTTGTAGATAAGTTTGTAAATATCACACTTCTGGCTTCCACTCTGATTTCTCAATATGATGGAAGCTTTTGTAATGGCGCTTAAGAAACTTATAAATAAATTGAGTGCCACACATAATCAACTACAAAAAATTTAATGCTTACTTAATGATGTTGTTTGTTGTTGTAGCTATTTTATTTCTCTTCTTTGTTTGATGTGGTTGGTTATTTTTAAGTGATTGATTTAGTTCAATTTAAGAAGAGAAGAGAGAACATTCATATTTCGATTTTGATGGGTTGACTGCATTTTTCAATACTATACTTCCATGTTAAAATGTATGATCTACATCTGTATTAGTCAGGTGCTGGAAGAGGCTCTCAGGGGACATCTATACCAGCTCCTGTCAGCAAGCACTTCTTGGCATCAGCAATAGTGTCTGGGTTTGTTATCTGCAGATGGGATGGATCCCTAGGTGGGGTTGTCTCTGGATGGCCTTTCCTTCAGTTTCTGCTCCATCCTTTGTCCCTGTATTTTCTTTAGACAGGAACAATTCTGCATTAAAATTTTGAGGTGAGTGAGTGCCCCCATCACTCAACCAAGGGCTGTGCCTATCTATTTGAGGTGGTCTCTACCAGTTCTATCTCCCATTTGTTGCACATTTCAGCCAAAGTCATTCCCATTGAGTTCTGGGAGTCTCTTTTCCCTGGCATCTGGGACTTTCTATTGGCTACTCCAGTTCCCCACCCCAACTGCTATATATTTCTATTCAATTTCCTGAACCTCTGTACTTCTCTCCTGTTCCTTCCAATGCTTGATCCCACCCACCCCCCCTTTACCCTCATCCTCCTCTCTCCCTCCCAAATCCATCTCTTTTTCTACCTCCTATGATTATTTTTCTCCTTCTAAGTAAGATTCAAGCATCCACATTTTAAGCTTCCATCTTATTAAACTTCATATGGTATGTGAGTTGTATCATGGATATTCTGAACTTTTGGGCTAATATCCACTTATCAGTGATTAAAGATCATGTGTGTCCTTTTGTGCCTGGGTTACCTCACTCAGGATGATACCTGACTAATGCAGATGCAGATTCTCACAGCCAACCATATATTGGACTGAGTCAGAGGACATCAATGGAAGAGTTAGGGGAAGGACTTAAGGAGCTGAAAGGGATTGCAACCTCATAGGAAGAACAACAATACTAACTAACTGGAACCCCCAAAGCTCCCTGGGACCAAACCATCAACCAGAGTATGCATGGATAGGCCTATCACTCCAGCTACATATGTAGCAAAGGATAGCCTTATCTGGCATCAGTGGGAGGGAAGAGCCATGGTCCTGTGGAGACTTGTTTCCTCAGAGTAAGGAAATGCTAGAGCAGTGATAAGGGACTGAGTAGAGGAGCACCCTCTTAGAGACAAAGGTGAGAGGGGATGAGATGGGGAGATTGTGAGGGGATACTGGGAAAGGGGACAATGTTTGAATGTAAATAAATAAAATAACCAATAAAAATGAAAAAAAGTGTGATCTGGTAACAATATACAGTTTATATGCTCCACCAAACTGTAGATTTTAGGAGATTCACTGAGAAGGCTGAGATATGTGTACAACTGGGAATACCAAAGCTTAGTAAAACATCACGCTACTATTTACCCTACATGGAATGCCTAAGGAAATAGTACTTAGATATAATCTTCTCAGTCTTTCTAGTATTAAAATAAAGTGCTACAAAATTTAGGTGCTGATTGGTTTTTCCTGTCTGCCAATCAATGATCGAAGTTACCATTTCATCACTGCTCAATGTCATCAATAAAGTATCCACTAAAGGTACCTTTCACTACCAATAGTCAACTTCTTAGCATGTCTTGGATAGGAAGCTTCCTTCCCTTGAAACCTAATGTGTTCAAGGTAAAGAGAACAGCAAATCATTTGAAGTCATTAGATCATGAAGTCACCGACATTCTTTAACATTTTCTTCATTAGTAGATTTGTAATTTGATGTCATTGATGGCAAGTCATAAAACATGCTTAAAGATAAGGCTTAGCTCAGAAATATGTCCCTGGTGATGAGTCCTTGGGTTATATATTTTATGCAATGTCCATCGTTTTTTCTTTTCTTCGAATTGAAGAAGTTAGAAAGTAGAAATCTCTGGCATGATGCCCTCTGCATGTCATGAAAGGGAGGGTAGGCCCTGCAGAATCAGAAAATAGTTCAACCAAATTCTTAGTACAAAGGAAAATTTTCACCCAAGGAACACGTCTTGGTTGGAGCCAGGCTGACACTGCAAGCGAGCAAGAAACAAGCGAGCAAGAGAGCAAGAAAGAGTGTTTCTGCAGGAGTGGGGTTTTAAAGGGCAAAATAGAAACTGTGCTAGAGTGAGTTTAAAAATTCTGATTGGACATATTAGCCGAAGAGTGAATTTTGATTTCTAGACTTGGTGTTTTGTCTTGGGAATTAGTCAGTGGCCAAATACTGGAATAGATCTTGGTGGCTAGCACTAGGAATGTAAGGGTAAAGGGGCAAAACTTGACTGCAATGTTTGCCAGACTTAGGCCTGGGTTTGACATGCTCGTGCATCTTAGATTACTTTCACTCAGCTCTGTCTTATCCTATAGGGCCAGCCCAACTGTGGTCTTAAACATGTAATTCTGAACCAGAATAGAACTCTTTACATTGCCTTTCTAGTGTTTAACACAGTGACACAAATCTCACTAATAATATTTTCCACAATGATTCGAGGTCCATCTAAATACAAATATGGTTTCTACAGCTTGAAAGAAAGTAAACATATACATGTAAACTATCAGTAATGGATATTAATCTTTAAGCTAAGATGTAAGAAAATGGATACTCTAGGTCTCAAAGGATATTCAGATCTTTTGAAAACAACAATACACAACAACAGATATGTGAATATAAATAAACAACCTTTTTCAAGGTTCTGGGCTAATATCCAATAATCAGTGAGTGAATACCATTTGTGTTCTTTTGTGATTGGCTTACCTCACTCAGGATGATAATTTCTAGTTCCATCCATTAACCTAGGAACCTCTCGAATTCATTGTTTTTAATAGCTGAGTAATACTCCATTGTGTAAATATACCACATTTTTTTGAATCCATTTCTCAGTTGAAGGACATCTGGGTTCTTTCCAGCTCCTGGCTATTATAAATAAGGCTGCTATGAACATAGTAGAGCATATGTCCTTGTTATATGTTTGAGCATCTTCTGGGTATGTGCCTAGGAGTGGTATAGCTGGATCCTCAGGTAATGCTATGTCCAATTTTCTGAGGAACCGCCAGACTGATTTCCAAAGTGGTTGCACCATCTTGCAGTCCCACCAACAATGGAGGAAGTGTTCCTCTTTCTCCACACCCTCGCCAACATCTACTATCACCTGAGTTTTTAATCTTAGCCATTCTGACTGGAGTGAGATGGAATCTCAGGGTTGTTTTGATTTGCATTTCCCTGACGACTAAGGATGCTGAACATTTTTTTAGGTGCCATTTGAGATTCTTCCGTTGAAAATTCTTTGTTAAGCTCTATACCCCATTTTTTAATAGGGTAATTTGGTTGTCTGGAGTCTAGTTTCTTGAGTTCTTTGTATATGTTGGATATTAGCCCTCTATCAGATGAAGGATTGGTAAAGATCTTTTCCCAATTTGTTGGTTGTCGTTTTGTCCTATTGACAGTGTCCTTTGCCTTATAGAAACTTTGCAATTTTATGAAGTACCATTTGTCAATTCTTGATCTCACAGGCCACATGAAGCTCATAAAGAAGGAAGACCAAGTAAGGGTGATTCAGTCCTTCTTAGAAGGAGCAACAAAATACTCAAGGGAGCAATTATGGAGACAAAGTGAGGGACAGAAACTGAAGGAGGGGCCGTTTCAAGACCACTCCACCTGAGTATCTATCCCATGTGCAGTCACCAAAGGTAGATGCTGATGTGGAAGTCAGGAAGTGCATGCTGATAAGAACCTGATATGGATGTCTCCTCAGAGGTCTTCAAGAGTCTGACATATTCAGAAGCAGATGCTCACAACTAGCCATTGAACTGATCATGGGATTCTCAATGGAGGAGTTAGAGTGAAGACTGAAGGAGCTGAAAGGATTTGTGGCCCATGAGGAGAGCAACAATACCAACCAACCACAGCTCCCAGGGTCTAAATCACTAGCCTGGGAGCACTTAGGGAGGGATCCAGGGCTTTAGCTGAATATGTAAGAGAGGTGGGCCCTGTTGGGCATAGTTGGAAGAAGAGAATCTTGACCGCATGAAGGCTGGATGCCCCAGGGGGAGGGAATTTTGAGGGTGGGAAGGTGGGAGTGGGATGGTAGTTAGAGGTTACATCCACAGAGAAGAAGGAGGAAGGGTGAGGGGATAGGGGGTTCCTGGGTGGGTAGGAGATGGTGTAAGGGGACAACATATGAAATGTAAATAAAACATCCAATAAAAAAATTAAAAAAAACAACCTTTTTATTTTGAGAAAACAAGCTCTCTTTTATATATAGATGCAATTTTTTAATTTGTGAGAAATTCTATGGGAGAAAAAATTATGATCCAGTTATCTACAGGCACAAGCAAAGGAAGAGTTATTTGTGTATCTTACTAATTTAATGATGAAAACAATAAGCAGTATTCAAACTCTAATACAAATTACTCTAAGCAAAACAAAGAGGATTCATATGTGACACTCTTCCGATTAGCAATGAAACTCTACATATTCTACTAGAAATTAATATATTTTCTATATAAATATACAATTATATATATTATATAATATTTTGCCACATGTAATATATGATATATATATATTATATATTATATATATTTAATACCATATATATGTATATAAAAGTAAGTCACTTTAGGGTGTTCAAACTACAGACAGTTGAAAAATCAAGAGATCTTTTAAGAATTGGAATGAAGCAAGTAAAGAATGTATTACAGCTTTCATAGGTCATACTTAATTACAGTTTCCAAAATATTCTTCTAGCTGATAAAACTGGTCTGCTACAGATAAAACAAGAGACTGAGCATGAAGGAAGCCAGCTAATTAGAAGTGTTGTATAAAATAAGGAAATATAAAAGTACATACATTTTTATAAAGGTTTCCATCCTAACAAAATAAGAAATATTTCAAGACTTCTTGTAACAGAAAACTACTTTTGTTAATAAACACACTTACAAATATGTATTGTACAACACTCCTCAGTGATCTATTCAGTCTAAAAGAATACTTGACACCCTAGGTGGTCTCTCAGTTGCTTCCAGAACACTTGGGGAAATTGAATGTAAGGTACTTTCATATTAAATATCTTAGGTATATAATTGTGGAAAATGAATAATAGAAGATTGCATATTACTACTGTTATATTTTAACATAACCAGCATCACTTAAGATAATTTGGAAACATGCATTTCTACAGATATGTCAGCTATAGAATCCAATGATAAAGCAGTGGTGGAGAGAAGTCTAAAATACTTCAAATAATAAAAATTTTCCTAGTGATTGTAGTAATAACCATTAATGTCACTGAATTGCTCTTCTTGGATAAACTACTCCAAGGAACATAAATAAGAATACTGTTATTGTGAATACCCATGTAAATTTATGGGAGATTTAAAAACTGATTTGTATAAATCACTAAGCACTGAAGTCAATCCTGGTAAATTAATTCTGTAAAATAGTAAAATTAGATTTGTGCATTGGAATATGCATAGATAAATGCATAGATAAATTATTGCAGATATAAATAAAAAAATTTAAAAGCTTGTAACTTACACTTAATAAACTTAAAATATTGATAGTATCTTAATATATGCATGGAAAATACAAACAAGTCAATTTTATTTTGAATGCAGAATATCTTATAATCTAATAAATC
This sequence comes from Grammomys surdaster, assembly GCF_004785775.1. NCBI lineage: Eukaryota > Metazoa > Chordata > Mammalia > Rodentia > Muridae > Grammomys > Grammomys surdaster. The sequence continues at coordinate 5,140,079 of NW_021620966.1, read as the reverse complement.
TGATTTTAAAAGGAGAAGCTTTGCTATGTACCAATGAATACTGATATCATAAGTATTCTTGAAAGCTTCTTACAACTTTGTAACTCCATTGGTTATCTGGTCCTTGTTCAGTTTCATCTGTTGTCTATGGGGATGTGTTATTATTTTGCTTTACCTAGTAGATTTTGTTTAACTTATCTGTGTTTCCTGGATGATTTTTCTCTTGGGAGAAGGACTGAGGAGAAATACTTGGTAAGAAGGAGACAAATTATAAAGCAAGTGATAGTATGAACAGATGTGGATCAATCAGACCATACAGCATGAACAGCTGAGGTTACTAATAATGAACTCCATTTCCTCATATCAATAAAACAGTTATAAGTGGACAACTGTGCACAGATAGTTTTCTCTATTAACCTAACCTAACTTTTGTTATCAGAATAAAAAAAAGTGAATTCTGCAAATACTAAGTTCAGGGTTAATGGAATTGGCTTATGCATGTATGAAAAAAATTTTTAATCAACTAGACTATCTCCTAAAATTAAATTACTATAAAATGTACTAACAATGATAAGTAACAACCTAATATTTACCATGAGCAATAATATTTTTGCAGAAAATTTACATATTTTCTTCCTCAATAGTTCTGTAAAATATTTTGTTTCAACTAAATATATTGTAACATCCAACAATATACTTTTTTTTACTTTTATTTTTACACAGTCCAGTTGTTAACACCCTCCCAGTTTACTGTCCTGCAGTTCCTCCTCCCCCTTGTCTCAAGTGGATGCCCACCCACTGCATGCCTTCCTGGGACCTCAAGTCTCTCAATGGTTAGGACCCTCCTTTCTCACTGAGGCTGAAAACAGTTCTCTGCTATATATGTGTCGGGAGGTCTCAGATCTACCAGAGTATGCTGCCTAGTTGGAGGCTTTGTGTCTGAGAAAACCCAGGGGTCCTGGTTATTTGAGACTGAAAGTTTCTTATGGGGTTGCCCTCCTCCTTAACTTCTTCCAGATTTTCCCTAATTCAAAACACAAGGGTCTCTGACTTCAGTCCATTGGATGGGTTTAAGTATCTACATCTGTCACAGTCAGCTTCTTTTTGGGCTTCACAGAGGACAGGCATGCTAGGTTCTTGTCTGTAAGCATATTACAGTTCAGCAATAGTGTCAGGCCTTGGACCCTATACTTTAGATGGATCCTAAGTTGAGCCAGTCACTAGAACTCCTTTCCCTCAGTCTCTTCTCCATTTTTGTCCATGCAGCTAATTCTTTTAGAAAGAAATGATTCTGGGACAGACTTTTTGATTGTGAGATGGGAACCCCATCCCTTCACTTGAGGCCCTGTCTTTCTACTGGAGGTGGACTCTACAATTTCCCTCTCTACATTTTTGGGCATTTTATCTAATGTCCCCCCTTTGAGTACTAAGAGTCTTTTACCTTCCAGGTCTCTGGTACATTGTAGAAGGTCCTTCCACCTCCCACCACCCACCTCCCATCCCTTGATGTTGCATATTTCCATTCATTCTGCTGATTCTATGGGCTTCTCTTGTCCTTGTCCCAAATATCTGATCATGTTCCCCTTTTCCCTTCCTCCTCCCCTCTTCCCACCTAGGTACCTCCCTCTGCCTCCATTCTTCTCCCTCCCAACTGAAATTGAAGCATCCTCACTTGGGCCCTTCAGCTCAAAGAAAACTTCAAAAAATGGAGAGATAACCCATGCACATGGATTAAAAGGATATGTACAAGTAAAATGGCCAAACTGTCAAATGTCATCTATAGATTCAATCAACCTACCAAAAGCAATCTACAGATTCCATGTAATCCCCATACAATTCCAACAAAATTCATCAAAGACATGGAAAGAGCAATTCTTGATTTTATATGGCAAAATAAGAACCCAGGTTAGCTAAAACAATTCTTAACAACAAAGGAACTTCTAGGGATTACCATTCTGACCTCAAGCTGTACTACACAGTAATAATGATAAAAAAAAAACTATGTAGTATTAGTATAGAGACAGACAAGTTGATCAGTGGAACTGAATTGAAGACCCATAATATAACCACACAATAATGGACATTTGATCTTTGACAAAGAAGCCAAAATTATACAGTAGAAAAACAAAAACATCTTCAATAAATAATGCTATTATAACTGGTAATCTGTATGTAGAAAAGTGAAAATAGATCCATATGTGTCACCTTGCACAAAGATCAAGTCCACGTGAATAAAGACCTCAGCATAAAACAAGATGCACAATATTCCACTGGGTAAATGAACCACAGTTTCTGTATCCATTATTCCACTAGGGTCATCTGGGTTTTTTCCAGCTTCTGGCTATCACAGATGAGGCCACTATGACAATAGTGGAGAATATGCCCCTGTGGTATGGTGGGCCATCTTTTAGGTATATGCCCAAGAGTAGTATTACTGGGTCATCAAGTAGTTATGTTTCAAATTTTCTGAGGAAACTCCAGATCAAATACCATCGTGGTTGTACCAGTTTGCAATCCCACCAGCAATGAAGAAGGGTTTCTATTTCTCCACATCCTCGCCAACATGTGTTGTCACCTGAGGATTTGATCTTAACCATTCTGATTGGTGTAAAGTGGAATCTTAGGGCTGTTTTGATTTGCATTTCTCTGTTCACTAAGGACTTTGAACATTTATCTTGGTTCTTCTCAGTCATTTTAGTTTCCTCTGTTATTAATTCACAGTTTAATTCTATAGTCTATTTTTTGATTGGGTTGTTTGGGTTTGGGATGATTAATTTCATGAGTTCTTTATATATTTTGGAAATTAGCCCTCTATCGGATGTGAGCTTCATGAAGATTATTTCCCAATTTGAAGGTTGCCCATTTGTTTTATTGACTATGTCCTTTACCTTACAGAAGTTTCCCAGTTTCATGACATCCAACTTATCAATTTTTTATTGGATATTTTATTTATATTTCAGATATTATTCCCTTTCCCCATTTTTCCCCACATAGAACACTCCTATCTCACCCCCTTCCCCATGCTTCTATGAAGATGTGCCACCACCCACCCACCCACTTCCACCTCCCCACCCTCAAATTCCCCCACACTGGAGCATCCAGCCTTCATTGGACCAAGGATCTCCTGTCCCATCTATGCCCAACAAGGCCATCCTCCCCTGCATATACAGCTGGAGCCATGGCTCCCTCCCTACGTGCTCCCAGGCTGGTGGTTTAGACCCTGGGAGCTCTGGTCAATTGGTAATGTTGCTCTTCCCATGGGCCACAAACCCTTTCAGCTCCTTCAGTCTTCTCTCTAACTTCTTCATTGGGAACCCCATGATCAGGTGAATGGTTAGCTGTGAGCATCTGCCTCTGTATATATCAGGCTCTGGCAGACCTCTAAGAAGACAGGTATATCAGCCTCCTGTCAGTATGTATTTCCTAGCATCCACATCAGTGTCTGCCTTTGGTGACTGCACATGGGATAGATACCAGGAGGAACAGTCCCCAGATGGCCCCTCCTTCAGTTTCCGTCCCACAATTTGTCTCCATATTTACTCACATGAGTATTTTGTTACTCCTTCTAAGAAGGACTGAAGCACCCACACTTTAGTCTTCCTTCTTCTTAAGCTTCAAGTGGTCTGTGAGTTGTATTTTGGGTATTGTGAGCTTTGGGGCTAATAGCCAATTATCAGTGAGTGTATACCATGTATGTTCTCTTGTAATTGGGTTACCTCAATCAGAATGATATTTTCTTTTGGATGTTTTATTTACATTTCATATGTTATCCCCTTACACCCCCAGGAATCCCCTATCCCATCACCCCTCCTCCTGTTTCTCTGTGGATGTGCCCCTACCTACCCCCCTTACTCCCACATCTCCACCCTCAAATTCCCATGCACTGAGACATCCAGCCTTCATGAGACCAAGGATCTCAATGGCTAGCTGTGAGCATCTGCCTCTGAATATGTCAGACTCTTGCAGACCTCTAAGGAGACAGCTGATGATCATCCTGAAATGCTTGCCTCGGATTATTATATAATCTGCGACAAGTGTGTCCCATTCAGCAAGGCTGTGGCAAACATATTTTAGGAAAGATGCTGCTATTAATATGCTTTTCCTATTACTATATTATTAAACATATGTAACAATCACTAAGCAATAGCACACCCCTTTGGAGCAGATCTCTGCAGACCCACGAAAATCTACGGCCTTGTACTGATGCTATATAGACAAAAAGATGACTTCTTAAGTCTTAATGATGATCCTATAAGAATTCCTAAAATTATATCAATGATTATTAAGCTCTTTTATAGTGGGACTGCTATTAAGTCCCTTTCTGATAGTCAAAACTGCAATGAAAAATCTGCCAGTCTCCCGAGTGTCATCAGTTATTTTGCCCTTAAATAGTAACTAAACTCTCTCCTGCTCAGAGCACATTCCAAGGTAGTTGTAAAACAATTAACCAAAGGTCACTCATAGGGAACAAAAGATTTATTATAGGTACTAGGACAGAGGAGAAAATATTGCCTGGGTTTATTTATACAAAACTTCACTAATTTCTTAGTTATAGTTTTAAACCTTCAGTGAACCTGTGGAGCTAGATAGGTGATGGATGTTTAGCCAGATAATTACTCCTAATGGATATGCATGTAAACATTATCTGTTGTAAACTTCTGTTCCAATTTATGATTTGAATTTTGGTGTGAACTTGTGATGAACTTTGTAACATGTGATCATGTACACTGGATGAT